>NC_036256.1:4676212-4756318 GCF_002742605.1 Olea europaea var. sylvestris | reverse complement strand
GAACTAATAACTTGCTCTGGAACTATATAGTAAGAATGATACAACACGGAACATCAAAATATTTTTGAAAACTATGGAATATTTAGTCAAGCCAGCTAGTGAATGAGCAGCAAAATTATATGAGAACAATCCGATAAGTATATCTCTATCTCCTATTCATTATATCTCTATGTGATTTTGAACCTGCACTTATATGTCTTAAATCACCAAGAAATCCATTTAATGGTCAAAACAACCTAGAAGTATATCTCTATTTTCTAACAAAACTATCAATTTTTATTACTTGGTCCTAAAAAATAATTCACCTCTTAGCTTATTATCATCGACAACTTAATTAATTATTGACCTATTTAATCTATTATATTGACATAATAGCAAAAGTAATAAACAATCATCAACTAAAAATAAAAACTTAAAGAGAGAGAGAGAGAGAGAGAGAGAGAGAGAGAAGAGATTGTGATGCCCATATCTTGTCCTTTTTGAGTTCAACACAAATTTCAACTTGTAATTAGCTTCCAAATAGAATTTCATTTAGAATTTGCCATTAGACTTTGAATAGGATTCCAAAAACATTCCAACAAAGAATTCTTCTTAATGTCGATATTAATTAGAATTTTCAATCATTTTCAAAATGAAATTCGAGTCACACTCCAATTCTAACAAAAATCAATAAAAATATAAAAAATGGATAAAAATAAGTATAAAATCTAGACTTATCAAGAATATGTATTAAATTGTGCTCTTTTAGGAGAAATAGAATAATATTCCTCTAAAATAATAATAGAAATGTGATTCTTCAATAATTGCACAACGAAAAATAATTCATATCCAAGAATTGATATTTTGTTTCTAATCATTAAAACAACAATGGTATGAATACAATATGTAAGATTGCATATGAAGTATTGTAAGATGTGTGATGTAGACTTTTTTCTCTGATAGTGTCACACGATTATGATTATTAGGAATTTATTATAGGAGAAGATGTAATACGTAATGTCTCAACATATATATAATGACGAGCAAATTGGGAGAATGTTAAGTTGAAATGGGTTTGAAAAAAAAAAATGATTTTCAAATACGTTGTGCCAAATAGACACTCAAAAACTTTGCATAATATTGTGTTGAACTAAACAAAAACATGTAAAGAGTCTGTATTGTACATATATTAATGTGAGTAATTCGAATGGCCCTAAGTGAAAGAGTTACACTACAGTAATGTCAGCAAAAACAAATTTAGTCGTCCCTAAATTGCAAAATTTTATTAAAATAAATGCTAAGGAACTAATAACTTGCTCTGGAACTATATAGTAAGAATGATACAACACGGAACATCAAAATATTTTTGAAAACTATGGAATATTTAGTCAAGCCAGCTAGTGAATGAGCAGCAAAATTATATGAGAACAATCCGATAAGTATATCTCTATCTCCTATTCATTATATCTCTATGTGATTTTGAACCTGCACTTATATGTCTTAAATCACCAAGAAATCCATTTAATGGTCAAAACAACCTAGAAGTATATCTCTATTTTCTAACAAAACTATCAATTTTTATTACTTGGTCCTAAAAAATAATTCACCTCTTAGCTTATTATCATCGACAACTTAATTAATTATTGACCTATTTAATCTATTATATTGACATAATAGCAAAAGTAATAAACAATTATCAACTAAAAATAAAAACTTAAAGAGAGAGAGAGAGAGAGAGAGAGAGAGAGAGAGAGAGAGAGAGAGTAAATAGATAAGTTCTTGATATATGTACATACTTCCCTCGAAGCCTTTCATAATCATGAAAACAATCCGCATTCACATTTTACAAAAAGAAAAAGAAATTTAGCATAATTTTAACTTATAACATCATTCGCAAATAAATAAATTTGAAAAATATATCAAATGGGTTACAACCTAACTTGTCGAACATCTAGTTGTGTCTCAATCAATGTGAATGGCACCAAAATTTGGGGCCAATAACTTGTATGCAATTTATAAACGATTATGTCCCTTCGTATAAGCCTTGTCTCACTTAGGGAAATAATTGAGAAAAATAACATTGAATGCACATTGACTATAGGGTAACTTTATTATCACTATGAATTTTATTAAATGCACCATAATTTTTAATATTTTCTTATTTACTTAAATAATCTTAAGTAAAATTACATAATTGAGATTTTAATATACTTTTTAAAATCATAAATCATTATTCCACCACAAACTTAAACCTAATTTTCCCCAACTTCATTCAAAAGACGCTATATCCAGAAAGCAAGAGTTGGAGCCATTTTCTGCATTTTCTTCTCGTATGGATGCACTAGATTTTATAGCGCGCGATGTGATAAAGTGTAAATCATGGTGTACACGTTATATTGTGTTATACAATAGACAACAATGACCACAATATAACATATTTTATAAAATTAATGACATAAAAAGTTTTCCAAATTAAAATATATAGGTTGGCACTGACACGAAACAACAGAAAATATTAATGAAAATTTTGGTAATTGAATTTCAGTTTGTCATCTATACACATAAAACTTTGGTCCACCCATAAATTTGTATGTTTGAAGTTTGGACCCATGTCTCGTGTACGAATTGTATTTGCACAGTTGCATGAGATGGTCAAAAGTAACCATTTATTTATTTTTTTATTTAATTACCTTCATAATAGTTCCAAATCACCAGTTTACAAATGCACTAACTACGAGAATATCGATCCTTTCGCCCTTTAATAACTCCCACTTTCTTTAGTCACTGATGACGTGCTTAGTAATTTACTCAAGAACTTTAAATAGAACTTATAGAAAGAAGAAAATCTGTACATAATTATCATAGTTTTTGAATCAATAAGTTTTTCTTACTTTTCATTTTCTATTCAAGCGCGCGTACACATACATACATATATAGCTCTTGATCATTATCATGTGTTGCTTGATTGTGTTGTAGATATCTTGTTTGGGACGCGTCAAAAACTTGTTTGTTAATAAAGTACAAACTGCAAGTGCACAGGTCGTGTTTAAATAAGAAAATGAAATTTTTTAGTTCAAGCTGTCGATCTCTCGAGAAATGTACACTTTTGATTACAAACTTTATTTAATTTAATTCTAACAATAAAAAGAAACTCATAATTAATATTATGATTTGAAATAAACGAAAAATAAACTAAAACTCCACAAACTAAGCATTACACTTGGAAATTTAGGTGGAAGATGTGGTTGGGTATTATGGTTTTACTTAATCGTCGTCTTATTAATTTCTTCATAAGCCAATTAATAAATAACTTATTTACGATGTTAGATCCGAATTTTCAATTTTAGTTAAGTACCTCTCTCGAGGGAAATTAACCTTAATTAATTTGTTTAACCCACGATATTTTTATGTCAATTAAAATCAAATAATCGAATTAAATATTTGTGAAAATAGTTCAATGGATCACGTAGGGTTAGGGGCATATTTCTATCCCTACAAAAATCTAAAGTTTCTAATACTTAATCTAAAATGCAAAATCTTCTCTCGAATGATGTACAAATCAATAAACGTGATCATTCATTAGCCACATAAATGAACATGCGAGAAATAAAATAGTATATACACATAAAAATAAGTAATTTAACATCAATGAGCGAATATTGAAAATCAATTAAATCTATATCAAGTTACTACCATTAATCCCAACACAAATGATAAGAAAGAAATTATTTATAGCAATAAATCACAAATAAGGGAAAATAATTTAGAAAACACAATGTTATAGATAAATCCCTTTTTTGAGCTTTGTTTTGACTTTCGCGAAATATTTCTCCACTTTTTCCTTGAATTTATCCCCCTCTCTTCTGCTCTAATCTTTCCTCCAAATTACCAAGAAAATGAAAGAGAAAATGAAGAAAATAAAAAGAAAGGAAAAAGAAGCTAAAGAAAGATAGGGGACGGAAGAGTGGAAGAAAACCTAGTGGATGCCCGTTCAGAAATTGCAGCCAAGCTCCTGAAGTTTAAAATGTTAACAAAATGACCTCGTGTCTTTTTTCATTTTTTTTTTAACGAAAGGTGGCACCTAGTCGCTTTGCTGCCAAAAATCATATATTGGTTTCAATTTCACAGCTAAGTCCTCCAGATAATTGCCCGTCAATTCCATTAACTTTCATCTTGTACAATTTGATCCTCACAAATTTTAACTTTCATATCAATTGTAACCTCCAAAAATTGCAACCCCAGGTCCTTGAACTTTTTGACATATGCAATTTGTTCGTCAAATCCATAATTTTGTACGCTTTTGGTCCCTTTTTCACTTCCTTTTGCCTAGTTCTATTTTCTTGGGTGATTTTTGCTTAGAAAAGCAATAATTATATAATTGTGAGTAGAAAATAGCTCATTTAATTAACTTATTTAGTTATTAAATAAGTGTGCAAAAACATACTTATCGGCTTTTACAAGTAATAAACTAGTGAGATTGAAGGAATATAAAAGATTATATAACATTTATCAAACATTTGAATTTGAACAAGAAAATCTGTAGATATACTAGCTATTGTTACATTATCAATCGAAGAATTTGATTTGCTTGATCTGCTTAACTGATTGTTCTCTAAATTAATAGATATCCTAACACCCTTTGCAAACTGAGGAAAATGTTATGAATGATGAATTTGTGTATGAGAAATTGAAACATAGATGCAGCCTGATCTTTAGTGTACATATTTGCTAATTGAGCTTTCGTAGATATATGTTTTACTAGAACATCTTGATTCACTACTTCTTTCCGACTGAAATGATAGTCTATTTCTACATGCTTGGTTCGGGCATGGAAAATAGGATTTGAAGCTAAAGCTAGTGCAATAATGTTATCACACTAGATGATTGGAGAGGGAAAGGAAGACAAATATGTAATTCCTTCATTAGCATTCGAACCCCATACGCATCTGCTGTAGCTAAAGCCATGCTTCTGTATTCGGCTTTTGTACTTGAACGGAAGACAATACCCTGTTTCTTCTCACTCCATGATATTAAATTGCTACCAAGAAAACACTAAATCCACTGGTGCTTTTTCAGTCATTAGGGTTTCCAACCCAATCAGAATCATAGAACACATTTAACAGTACTACAGGATAGCATAAAGCAGATCATAGTCAATTGTGTGCTTCAAATACCATAGAACTCTTTCGGTTACCATCCAATGAGAGTCTGTTGGATTACGCGAAAATTGGCAAAGCTAGTTTACAGTATATGAAATGTTTGATCGTGATATAGTACAATATTGCAATGCCCTACTATTCGCATGTATTTACTAGGATTGACAATACCATCATGAGATAAAAGTTTGGTACTAGAAGTTGTTGGACATGCTAAAGGTTTTGCACCCACCATTTTTGTGCTATCAGAGGTCTGTTAAATGTTTTATTTGTCTTAGGTGAAGACCCTCACTAGTTTGTAGTGCTTCAACTCCAAGAAAGTAACTCAGCTATCCAAGATCTCTAATATGAAAGTGCTAGACCATGTGACAATTATATCATCTACATAGACTAACACAAAAAATTTTAATGTATCAGTACAAAATTAAATAATGAATAATCAACCATGGATTCCTCAAAACCATATTCCAGTAACTGTTGAGAAAACCTTCGAAACCAGGCTTCGGGGATTGTCTCAACCCTTAGAGAGATTTTATGAACACGACACACTAAGTTGGGTTGGTTTTCATCAATAAAACACTGAGGCTGCTTCTTGTATACTTCATCAAGTATGCAGTTCAAGAAGGCATTTGAGATATCTAATTGGTGTATCTGCCAACCGAATGTCATTGCAAGTGAAGAACTAATCTGATTGTTGTTGACTAAACAACTTGAGAGAAGGTATCATAGTAGTCAATCCCAAATTTATGATCAAATCCTTTTGCTACAAGTCTCGCCTTGTAATGTTTAATGCTGCCATTAGGGTGCCGTTCAATTTTAAATACTCATTTGTTACTTATAACCCGTTTATTAGTTGGTCTTGGACAAAGAGACCACGTCCCATTCTCTGTCAACGCATCAAATTCACGTCCCATAGGATGTCTCCACTCAGGTTTTGTTACTGCTTGAGTACAACAAGGTGACTCAGATTCTAAAGTTATACCTTTCAAATACAAAAAGGGGATGTTGAGTAGCATAAGATGTTTTGAACTTAGGATTTTTTTATTTTTTTGGGGTTTAGAATTTCCTGTCTTCGAAAGAGTTATGATTTCTCTTGTAGGTACTAAAGGTTATGAACTTTGTAGTAAAGTTACAGGTGGACTTGTCTGATCTATCTGTGAAGAGGTATTTTTGGTTGAACTCTATATTATCTGTAGAGAGAGTTGCTTTCAAAATTATAGGGAGGATTGTCCTGCAAATCTTTTATGGAGCACGTAATATGGTGACAAGTTGTTTAGGACATTGCTTGGCAAACAATTTATGAGGAATATAGTTGTGATAAAAACACTACACAATATATATACATTGATGACTCAAGTATCCCAATTTCATTCGACTCATAAAAAGGAGTGTCGGCCTTTCTCCTGGCACACCACCCGGGTAAAATTGGATTTGGTCCAGACATTCGGGAAGTAGTTCTCTACCTTGTGGATTTTCCTTTATGACTTGTAGGTGGGATCTCAGAAGGGTAAAAGCAGGCGCGGAGCCAGCACCCGGCGAGGGGGCGCGGCCGCGCGTGTTGGCTCCGCCGGAATCTTCAGTGGCCACGGGGTTGGCAGCAAGCTCCTGCGCGCAACGATTGTAACCGGAGGAAGTGGAGAAGACAACCAGATTTTCCATTTTTCCCTTGGGCTAAAGTAACCGAAAATTGGGCCTATTTTTTCAAAAAAAAAAAATTAGGCCCAAATGTGGATAGTGGATCCATTCAAACGGTCCATGGATATGGCTTTAATTGGTATTTCTCTCAAACCTTAATCCCCCAAAATCCATTTGCAGAACGGCACAGAAGGCGAAAACCCTTGGTCGGTTGGTCCCTCACCCAGTTACCCTTCAATTTCCATTTGAAGCTGTAGCACCAGTTGCAGCTGGAGGTGGTGACCGTGCGTCGCCGGTGTGCGAAGTCTTAGGGGTGAATCTCCGACCGGCGACAGACTCTGAGGCGACTGGCAAGGCCGAGCAGCCAGCAGTGTGCATTGGTGATTGGTGAGTTTAATAAGTCCAATACTTGAAGTTGAAGAGTTGAATATTGAATTGTTTTAGTTGTCTCATGTCTGATTGTCTCATTTGTCTGTAAGACTGTAACTCTGCAAATTGTTTGGACAAACTTGACGTATTTTATTTGTTGATTTGTGCAATTGTGCTGGTGCAAGTGCAACTGCAATTTGTCTCGTGTATTTTTTGATTTAAATATTATATTGGATGTTGGTACAAATTGTGTTTTGATAGAGACAATGATATTCAGTAGATTCTTCCCAAGTTAATTTGAACACTCTATCAAGATTGGCTGCTTAGTGTCATTAATGAAACTTTAATTTTGTATTATAGTATTGCAAAACTTGTGATTGTGCATATGTTTTAAATCTTTATATTAATTATTTTTGATTGCTTCAAAATTTCAAATGATATGAAAATCGAGTTTGAGATAAACAACGTATGTAGATCATGAAAAACAAACTTATGCTTCTGACATTCTATCTCTAGAAAAAGCACATATTTATCAAATATAATATTTACATTTTAGTGCATTTACATATATATCAAACAATTTTTAATATTATTTAATCAAAATTTAATACGAACATTGATTATCGACGATCGACGGTTGACGGTCAAAGTCAAAGTCAACGCCCTAACTGAACATGGAGTCTAGATCCGCCCCTGGGTAAAAGAGAGCACCATGACTTTGCTCATAGGACATCTGCTTTCTAACATAAATGTTGCCTTCTAGCTATGACGAGGATACGAACCTTCGATACTTTATAAAAAAACCCTCCTACTTTATCATTATCCATGCTCGTAGAGGCAACACTGCCCAATATTTGTTTGATGTTAGCTGTTGCTAATAAAGTTAAACCTATTTCTTGAATATGTCAATATTTTTCCTTCTCGAATGTCATTTTGTGTATGGACAAATTAATCGATAAAATATCCTATGTTGTGCTAAAAAAGATTTAAATTCGTTGGAAAGGTATTCTCCACTATTATTTGATTGAAATTGTTGAATTTTTTGCTTCATCCAAAAAATCGGTGCAAGAACTCTAGACCTTGAGTAATGGTTTGGAGTTCTCTTTAACAGAATAATTCGAGATCTAGAAGTAGAGGAAAATCGAGTTTGAAGAGCATCCCACACTTGTTTTGAGGCATTCATGCCATAAACAATGGAGACTAGCTTCTCTCTGATAGAAGCAAGCAATCAACTTATGAAACATGTATCTTCTTGGACCACACGGGTTAAGTTGGATTAGGACACATGTATCTTCTTTGAACACACCTCCATCCACAAGATCAGCAAGGTCATGGCTTTTCAGAAAGATCATGAATTCGACGCACCAAGGCAAGTTGTTGGGGCCGACCAATTTTTGAGATACATGTTGGAAATTTCGTGGGACAATGGGTTGAGACAGGGCGGAGGGAGTAGAATTTGAGGCAATTATATAGAGAATTTTATTTGATGCTAAGCGTATTAGCAAGACTCGGCCTTTGTCCTTTTAGGCTTTGATACCAAGAAAGAAGAAAAATTAGATGGTGTTTGGTGGAGATGAAAATTAGATTAAAATCAGATTTTAATCTGTACCAAATATGCTCTTAGTACAGAATTATCACAGTTTTCGATGAATAAGCTTTCCTTGCTCTTCACTTTAAATTCGATTGTGACGTATATATACTTTTTACATGTAACAAGTTAGAGAGATTGAGGGAATACAAACAAATATATAACATTTTTAGACATTTGAATTAACTAAAATTGAACATAAAAATTTGCAAGCATAAATTGTTGTTGCATTATCAGTTGAAGGATTTGATTTGCTTAATTGATTGTTGACTAAATTAGTAGATATCTAACACATATCTTAAGGGCCTGTTTGAGGCACATTATTAGACAAAAAAATAATGAAAATTCTGATCGTTAACCATCACATCCAGTCAGTTTTGTTGACTTCTCATCTCTTGTGTGTGGTCCATCTGTGTGTGCAACGGCTAGAATTCTCATTTTAATGAAACAAATAATAAATAAGAAAGAAAATGGGCATTTTATTGAGGTAAACAATTCCGTGTTATAAATTGAATTATACAAATAATTATGGTAAATAATTTAAGGCCTTTTGTGCATAATCATTTGAAGAGCTATAAGAAAATATATTAATCATTCTTTTAATAATCAAGCGTGCTATTTAAAGTTAACGTAATCATTCTACTACTGATCACATCAAAATTGGGACATTTCCGCGGCTAAGAAGCATGTCATTATCTCATTACAGAATCTTTTAAAATTATAACAGCCCGTTGAATAGACTATATATTAATAAAGAAGGTATAGAAAAACATTTTGACACACTTTCGTATTTATTTGATTGAAAAATAAGTTATTTTATGTCCTCGAACGGACTTAATTGATAGAAATCAATATACATAAGAGATGAAATAATTAATAAAATGTTGGAAATAAGATTGTGTAAAAAATAAAATTAAGAACATGAGTATTACAGTAAACAAAGATTGATAATCTTGAATGAAATAAAAATATGGTGTAATAAATAAAAAATGTAGTAGGTATTACCCTAAAATTTAAATTTGATCAGGAGAAGTCGCTTTTGTGGGCTTGAATTTTATCTATGAGCGACTTTTTATAAATGCCAGTAATAGATAAGCTTTTCTCTTTGAATTGACAAGAGTTGGATTTCTTCTAGATAAGATCTTTTCTTATACCTTGGACAAGAAAATAAATAATATATATATATATATTTTTTACTTTTTTAAAAAAGAAAAAAGGTTTTTAACATTTTTTATTTAATAATTGAATATATATAAGTTACAATTTTATAATGGAGATCCACTTTTCGTTTTATGTTTGAAGTGGTTATGATGTTTATTTTGAAATTTTAAATTCTTTTAAATGAAGCAAGTCGATACTTCAATTGTAACGAGGAAGAAGAAAAAGGGAAAGAAAAGCACATGAAGTAGGCATTATTACGAGGTGGAGGCATCAATAACGCTTTATCTTGTTTGTTTTGCAATGTCTTAGAGGAAGGCTAGATTCATTTGATAGTGGAATAACCTCTTTTGTGAACATAAATGACTTTTTATCATTTAAGTGAGCAAAAAAGAGTTCATTATTAATTAGGGATGACAACAGGTCTATTGAGCCGATCCATCGATTATCTTCTTGACTAAGGTGCCAAGCTCGACTCAACTATGCCCATGGGCTCCTCGTGATGTGCCAGGTCAAGAGACTCTTGATTTGCTTAGACAGAATTTAAAGGAAAATATTTATAAAAGATAAGGAAATTAAGGGTAACTAAATATAAAAACTCATCAATGAACCGTTCCTATGACTTTATCAGTCCAACTCAAGTTGCTCGATTGTAATCTGAGCTCTATTGAATCCATGAATTTGTGGTAAAATAAATCGAGCCACCCGCGAATAAGCTCTCACGAGCTAATGGGTGGCCGTGCCAATTGCCACCCGTTCGTGTTAAACAATTTATTCGTAGTTGAAAGTTAAAACGGCCATGTTGCTAAAATTTGAAGGTTTCACAAATAAATTGTTGATTCAACGATCAAATGAGTATATTAAAAAACAGACTTGGCCTTGAACCAAAGCCACTAAGGCAATGGTCTTGGACCTCCAATCTTAAAGGGGCTTTAAAAAAATAAAAATAAAAAATCATGGTGTTAGATGAAGCAATCAATGACCTAAGGCAGAATGAAAAAACAATCATAAATGCATAAACACCAAAAAAAATTACAATAAAAGTGAAGTAAAAAAATGGAGAACAAAAAGAAAAGAAAAAGCATTTTCTTCACCATTTTCAAAGCAGAAATTCTCAATTTCATAAAGATCTTTAGAAGTTTCAGCTAATAATGTATGACCATGTTGACGAACTCCTGTGATGCTTCTCCAAAAGTGGAAAATTAATACCTCACAATAAATTTTTGCTAAGCTTCAATTGTCAATTCCAAATGGAATATCATTTAATCATTTTCCCTCATTATAATAGCAAAAATAATTGGACTGAGATAATCAATTAAATAAAAAGGGTGGAAATGAAAATGAAAATGGAATTTTACTTGGTAGGGAAGGAAATAGAGAGTGAAACTTACTTAATAGGGCAAAAGAGTGTAGGGAGAAAGGTAAAGAAAATAAACTAAGCTACTCGAACATGGAAATTTGACGGAAAATATTGATAAAGCTGACATGGCGAGCTGTGATTCACCTATTTTTTATTTTATTTTTCATCTTTCAATGAATAAATGCCAAGTGTTGTCTGCTGACATTTCATATCAAAATTCCCAATTTCAGTAGCACGATTGAAAGGAAATGCTGCCAAATGAAGAAAGAGAGAAAAAGTTCTTGGAGTAAAAGATAATTAATAAAAAATTGATCCCTTGGTTCATAATTTATTGCCTATATAGCAATTAAGTCATTAAATTTTCATTATAAATTTTATTTACCCTTTTACGCTGGTAAAAAGATTTTTTAAAAAGGCCTCATTATAATTATTTGGATAGGACCTCAAAAATCTCAGGGCTGCTCTGTTAAAAAATCACATTTTAGAAATTAAAAAAATATATATATAACTGGGTATAAAAATAAAGAGACGTAATTTTCAATTACATGCGAGAATCTCCCATCTAACAAAAATATTTTATTTGCCTCTGATTCACCTAATAACATCCCCTCCATCTCCCATAGATACAAAAATATTTTATTTGCCACTTTGGACCTTTCCTACCACTTTATCGGTCTTACTCAACTTGCCTAATTGAAATTTGAGTCCGACTCAATTCATGAATTTGTGGTGAAATAAGTCGAGCCACCCACGAATAAGCTCCCACGAGCTAATGGGTGGCCGTGCCAATTGCCAAGCCAACCCTTCTCATTAAACAATTTATTCGTAGTTGAAAGTTAAAAATGCCAAGTTGCTAAAACTTGAAGGTTTCGCATATAAATTATTGATTCCATGCTCAAATAAGTATATTAAAAAATCACATTTTAGGGGAAAAAAAAATAATAATAATAACAGAGCATAAAAATAAAAAGAGACGTAATTGGAGAATCTCCCATCTAACAAAAATATTTTATTTGCCGCTGTTTCACCTAATAATACCCACTTAAAACTCCCCCAGATTCTTACTTCAGACAATTATCAATATAGTGGGACCCACATATGGCCCACAAAGCGCTATCATCGCTAACCTTTGCAAAATTACTAAAATACCCTCATCTCTTTCTATAAATTTCACACCCTCTCTAGCTAAACTCTTTCATTCTATTCTCTTTATCAATCCGAGTGAGAGAGAAGAAAATTTATACGTAGTGTGAAAATGTTGGGAGTGTTTAGCAGCTCGATCATGCCTCCGCCGGAAGAGTTGGTGGCAGCGGGGAACAGGACGCCGTCGCCTAAGGCCACAGCGGCGAAGCTCGTGGGCCGATTCTTAGAGGCCAATTCCTCGGCTGTGTCGGTTCAGATCGGCGATCATGTTCAGCTGGCTTACAGTCATCACAACCAGTCTGCTTTAAAATCAAGGTAATTATTAAAACGACGGAGTGTGATGGTATTTAATCCTGACCGTTGATGCGTCTTTGCATGTTCATGCAGGACATCTGGTACAGACGTACAGTCTAAAATTAACTTCTGAAATTGTTAGTTTTTTATTTTTTTTATTTTTATTTTTGTCGCGAAATTGGGGCAAATAGCTCGAAACCTATGCCTTGTTGCATTTCTGTCCAAACGTTTCAAATATAGTGCAAATTGTAACAAATATTTGCAATTTTAGCGCAAATAGTCCTTTGGATGGATTGGTGAAATACAATTGCTCTTAATTTATTTTTATTTAAAGGAGCAATTTGGTGAAATAATTATAAACTAAAATAAGTAAAAAAATAAAATTATAATCATCATCTTCCAACCCCCTCCACCTAGGGCAGGGCAAAATTAACCCAAATTGCTCAAACCGACCAATCTAATCCAAATTGATCGGTTTGGGTTGGTTTTTAAGTTCAATTGAGTTGGATTGGGTTGAAAAATTAAATTTGAGATGGGGTCAGGGTTGGGTCATGGAAATCCCAAAAAATGCCGACAAGAAAACCAGAGGTGGAGTCGATGGTCTTGACTTCGCCTATCATCAATGAACTCATCATCACCGTCACTATTCACCACCAATAAACCAAGTCCAAAATTGTGGTGGTGCAGAAGGTTAAGTAAGCGATAGTGGTGCTGATGCCTATGGGAGGTGGAATTGGGATCTGCAGTCTAAAATTGACTGTTCAACTTGCTGCATATCTAATGATTCATTGACGCATTAACATGCCCAATTATTCTCCAACTACCACTTATGCTTAAAAATCGGTGTAAACTGATGTGTTAATGAATTATTGGTGTACAGCAAGTTGGACAGTTAATTTTGGACAACAGATCTCAACGCTGGACGATGAGGGTGATTGAGGTGGGATACGAGGATTGGTGGAGGCAGAGTTGAGGAATTGAACGGCTGGGATGGATGAGACAATAAGACTTTTGGAGATTTAAAGATAGTGATGTTGAAGCCATCTTTCTAAAAATTCCTTCACCAAGAAATTTGTATTTCACCTCCAAAACATTCCTGTAGCAAAATTTCAAATGCTAAGCTTCATAAAATTTTCAATCTTTACTAGTGGGTTTCTGCCTTTAAAATGAAAGAAACCAGGTAGCAATTCTTTTCCAGTGCATGACAAAACACAGGAGGAAAAAGGGAAAAAATCATGGGGGGTTTTCCCTTGATTTTCCGCCGTCGTAGGGGTGGACTAAGTAGGGACTTCTTAATCGTCCAATCAATTAATTTGATTCCTCCATTTTTTTTTACAATTAGATGATCGGCCAAAAAAAGGGTGATTAATTATTATTATTATTATTTGTATAATCATCTTCTTCAAGAGAGTTGGGCCTCGGAAGTAATGATATAAAGAATCTCGAGGTCCAACTGTTCAAGATTTGGAATTTATGGGTTGAACTTTTCTTGCATGGGTTCCACGTATTGGTGTCTGTATCAATGATTCTTCTGTAGCACACACTAGAATTATGTTGATACATTCTATACGCAGCTAGCCCCGGCAAAGTAGGCCCACAGACATGGCTCGTCACATTATGACCAATCTAGATGTCCGTATATCGTATATCCTAATTAATAAATCATTGTATTTAACTGAACTTATGATCCGTTTGATTGTAAAGATATAATTTGAGTGGAAAGAAAACGAATTTCGGGAAATTCCTAGAATTTGTTTTGCTGAGAATTGTCAATTAATAGTATTTGATTGATATAAATTTTCACCTAAAAAATGTTGAAATAAAAGTGTCTTTTGATTTTCGTTTGGCTTTGTTTTTCATTAAAATTGTCAATTTAAGAGATATATATTTCTGCGATTGTTCCTGAAATTTATTTCTATTGCATAAAAAAAAAATTCAAAAATCATCTATATTTTGGTGTTCGTTTGGCTTTATTTTATATAAAAATTGTCAATTTAAGGGATGTTTTCTTTTACAATTGTCCCTAGAATTTGTTCCTATTGGCAAAAATAAGAAAAAAAAGGTGGAAAACATAAAACCACCTACTATATGGGAAAATAAATTCCCCAAAAACCTGGAAATTGTGATCGTGTGAGGGGAATGTGGAAAATGAATTGGTGGGAAAATTTTAGCTATCAATGGGATATGGAATTTGTTTACCATTTTCTATGGAAAATTTTGGGCTATCAAACATAGCCTTATAATTTAGGAGGATGCTAGGTGTACATTATGGCGTCCATAATGGGTGCCATAATGTACAAGTAGATAAATCCTATAATTTAATGATACCAATGTTATCACCTCACTAAATACCAGTGATACTGAGTAATATCACTCGTAAATTTATTATCAGTAGGCATCCTCCTTATCAGTGAACATAATGTACCGAGTCAAATATAGAATACAATTAACACACCCCATAAAAGTCGGGACAATGGAATCAAAGGAAGCAAGATTTTAGGTCACTTTGTTTCCTAAATGGAGAACAAATTGATACGAACAAACACCTACTTTGTTCATTGAATCTACAATATCGCTAAATAAAAAGCAATAGGGACTAAGGTCATGGCTTTTGCGGGTTTACCAGTTTATAAACTTGTGCAGTTACTTTTTGGACGCTTAAAATCGAATGCATATATTCAACAATTATGTATTTAGTCCTATTATTAATAGCCAAGTTGAGTAGTAAACTGCAATCCTATTGGAACTTAGGAATGCAAATTGCTTGAAATTATTAATTCTTGGACGACGTTTGAACTACTTTACTCTAGCGACTTGGGGATGAATATAAAAGGATGAGGTAGTTGAAACTTCACTTGATACCTAATTGTAATCCACAGACGTTCTAGGATTTTATTTCTTGTAAATCTTCAGTTGATGTCATCTTACCTAGCCCTAAGTAATGATGTTGATTCTCGCTCCAAGTTTGATTTTGGATAGCATAGTGATAAAATCATATCCCATTGGCTTTCTTAGTTTGGTTTCCCTGAACTGAATCTAATCTCTCTACCTGCCAACTCTTTTTCCATAAGAAAAATGCCATAGACAGAGAATCTGGTATTGATTTGTCCACACTCAATCTGGGACATAAAGCTCCTCTTTACCTTTTGTTGAAGCTTCAGGTGTACTAATCAATAAAGTTTTAAGGAACCCGACTTTTTCACATATATGACTTTGCTGGAGCTTCATGTTTTCGCATTTATTGTCACATGATAATTGCCATGGATGATATATGGCAGATCATTTGCAGTCAAGGATGAAATATTCTGCTTGTTCGAAGGATCTTTGGATAACTTGGGGAGTCTGAAGCAACATTATGGGCTTTCTAAGTCTGCAAATGAGGTGCTGTTGATGATTGAAGCATACAAGGCACTACGTGACAGAGCACCTTATCCTCCAAATCACGTTGTTGGCCATCTTGAGGGGAATTTCGCATTCATAGTTTTCGATAAGTCGACTTCTAATTTATTTGTAGCTACGGTAAGTAATCCCACCTACTGATGGTCTAGTTGAAATTTTATAGATTGAGTAGTATTTGCGAACAAATTCGTGTTCGATTATTGGGACAGGACCAATTTGGCAAAGTTCCTCTCTATTGGGGAATTACTGCCGATGGATATGTGGCATTTGCTGATGATGCTGATTTACTCAAGGGTGCTTGTGGCAAGTCACTTGCTTCTTTCCCACAAGGTAAGGCAATATGTTTTTTTTATTTTAGATCATGAGGGTAAAGTAAATAATCACCAAAAATAACAAATAAACTGTTGATCCCAAAGGGTTGTAAAGAATGAGATTTAATGAAGATGTGAAGTAATAAAGATCACAACGAGGACAAGATTAACAATAAAGAAATAAACAAAGAGAATTAATCGAGAGTAACGATGTATATAAACTGACAATATGAAGAGAAATTACATACATAACAATAATGTTTAAATAAAATTGACAGAAGAATCTTGTATTTATAGGCAACGTTTCAAACCTTAGAAGAGTCCTTAAAGGCAAGAAAATATATTACAATTAGGAGATCCAATTTCAACGGGATTTTTTTCTTGTTGAATGCAGTTAGACTCTTTTTCAACACTAACAACACGTAATTCAAGACTCCTATTTGAATCACAGATCTAACATAAACTGCTTGTTATATTAACTTGCTAATGTGAATGTTGATTTTTCAGGATGTTTCTTTTCCACATCAGTGGGAGAACTTAGAAGCTATGAGAATCCTAAAAACAAGATCACTGCTGTTCCTGCTACTGAGGAAGAAATATGGGGAGCAAAGTTTATGGTGAGATTTATCCGTTGTCATTATATACGAGCCACTTGTTCTGTGTACCAAATTTATGTGCAAAGAGATATATTCGTTGAATCATTTGGCCCTGCATAATATTTGAGCCGTCTCTAAACCTACTGGCTATGATGTTCGAGTTTTGTGTGTTATTAGAAGAACAGAAAGCCAGCCATAATTTTTTTAAGAGATGGAAGCAAGAAGTTTCTCTTTCATTATGGATAAATGAATTTGAAAAAATGTACTCTTTATTTGAGAATCAAACAGGAATTAACATCACAAATTAACCCTTTCATGACAATAAAATGATTCTGAAGAGAAGACCCATTGGCCAGATAATGACAACATTACATTACAATATGTTTATTATCAATGAGAAGCCAGTGGAATTTTTAGAGTTTTTTTTCCTGAAATGGAAGAATCCAAAACTAGAAATTAGATTTAAATTTCCTCCACAGATTGGTTCATTCTAATGTCGCTGATCGATGAAGTCTGTGGTTAATATTTCAGGTCGAAGGGTCAACTGTCCTCACAGCCACAAAGTAAAAGAGGACCTCTCTCTAAATCCTGATTCAAAATCTCTCATTACTGCATTGGAAGCTAGGAAAGTGGACAATGGCTGGGAAAACAGGGCATGAGTGAGAGCTATGTAAATAACCGAGTGAGAGTTGCTTTGAAGTTTCAGTAGAATAAAGAGTAACTTTAAGTGTAAAATTTACTAATTTAGGGTACCTATGTTGTTTGCTGTCTTCAGTGCCTCTTGAAACAGTATTATCAAGAGTTTCTATCAGCATACAGAAACCTCTTCCAGTGTAATAAAGTTTGTTTCTAAGTCTCTATTTCATTTGCTAAAAATCATATATTTAGTAGATTTTAATAAAAATTCATAACTGAAAAATTAATAAAAGTTGTGAATCACATAAAATGTGTCTCGAAAAAAAAGTTTTTAAGAAATAAGTGCCAAACAAGTTCGAAACTCACTGATTAATCAATTGACTACCTTTGATTGGCATTATCTTTCCTTTTTACTTTTGGTTCACATTAATAAATTCCATCATCAAAAGTTACTTTGGACGTCTCGGGAGTTATGTTCAAACTCTGCTTATTAAACATCAAAGAAATCACAATCGAATATTAAAAACTACACTAATTTCCCTCCTGAGGTGACCCTAGTAATTATTCGGGAAACGTCTTAATACCATTGGCTATTGTGATATAGCTTGTTGTCTTCAGTACAGACAAGAACGTAAACTAATCCAGAATTCTAAATGTCCTTGCGACATTAACTTGTGGGTTTGAGCGGAGATAACGACTCTCGAAGTTTTCTCAAATCGAAGAAGAAAGACGGTTTCTTTTCAATAAATTATGAGGTTATTGACTTACATTAAAGGAGGCGGGGCCTCCAAAGGTTACTTAATAAACCCACACTTGTGGTAGAGGAATACCGTGGTTAGAAACACGATCAACAGCATTACTTCAAAAAATAAATAAATTAGAAGCTTAACATGCCTAACGACAAACCAAAGAAAACAAACCTAAACATGTCTATAAACAAAACCGAAGATAACAAAACTAAACGAGCCTAATAACTCATTTACGTTGATATACCTTCCCTAATCGATCCACCCGAACTAGTACACGAGCATACATAGGCAAGTCTGTGGAAGTAAAACGTTGCGATACTCCTGCTGCACCCAATTTTGCCAATAAATCTGCCTCTTGATTCCCTTCCCTGAACTAGTCTGTAACTTGTATATCAAAACACCTCATTAATTTCAATACCTGCTCCCAAAATCCTACGAGTACCAAATGGTACATGTACGATTCAACATCCAATCAACTACAATATTAGAATCACATTCAATATCAACCTGGTAAATTCCCAACGCTTGACAAAGTATAACACCCTCGATAATAGCTCTCAGCTGTGCTTCATTTGTCGCTATCCCAAAACTTGTGGCAAATTCCATCAATACCATTCCTTGATCATTACGAATCACTCCACCCCTTCAAGATTGACCTGGGTTTCTGATGCTACTACCATCTACATTAATTTTTACGCTTCAAGCCTTCGGTTTTTGCCAAGAAATCTCACGCACAGGTTAGGCTTTCCTGGTCACACAGGGTATATTCATAGCATTAAGAATACTTTCATCACTACGTCTAAGAACACATACCTTTTTCATGTTATCACCCATTTGTTGCAGCCAACTTTAATAGATAGGAAAACATCTTTAACAGATTCATAAATGTTGGAAAAATAATTAGTTGCAGCAGTGATCAGAACAATATAATGCAGAAATATAAAACTTATCGATCGAGTCTCGTGACAGCACGATGTCCTAAAGTGAAATTGCCCGTCAATAATTGCTGTGACCTCCGTGGACAATCACTCCCAGGATACAACGATCGTAAACCACTTATGTAGCAATCACGAATGATTTTTCTAGAACTCTCAATTGTATTCCAGAATAGGTATAAAAACCCGAATATAAGAAATTCACAATATGAAAAGAGTGATTGATTCTATTTTCTTTTTGTGTGTCTTTTCCCAAAGCAAGATATGGGTTTATATAGGCAAGATGGTAGTAACAGTCTTCACCATGTTAATGCAGAATTTTAATGACTGAGTAGTGGGTGTTTTAATGGCAGTTAGTGGGTTGTTACAAAAACAAACAGTCATAAAATACTAGCTAGTTTTACCCATTAAATAATGAAGAAAAAAATATTTATTTTAGTCAAGGAAGCTCAAGAGCCCAAGGCCCCAAGACCCAAATCAAGACATTTTAATATTTACGTGGGGAGTGATTCGAACCCCTGACGTCCAACACAAATGTCACATTTCCCACCACTTTGGCACTTTATCTAATTTGATTATTTCTTTCATATTTTATATTTATACCATAAATATATAACAATAAATCCCCTCCATCTGAGCTTTATACTTTCGAATCCATAATCTCCAAGTCACTAAGAATGGTATTAACCCTTGTAAGCAACCTAGCTGAGAAGACATCCTTGCTCGTGTCCACCAAATATTAATTCTATCGCATTGGCCTGTTTCGAACGCCACCTAATTCCAAGAGCAGAGGAAAGTCTCCTCCAAACTTCATCGGCAAACTCCCCTATGCTCAAAATATGATCCTAATTTTCCTCGTGGCTGACTAAGTAACAATTACACCGAGAAACCATAGCAACTCCAACTTTTTGAATCCGTTCATCAACACTAAGCGAACGTATGATTGCAAATATGAAATTTGGGTGGAAAGAAAACGAATTACAGGGAATTGAATTACCTAGAAATTATTTTTCTGGGAATTGTAAATTATTGTGTTTGATTGGTATAATTTTTTACAGAAAAAATGTTGAGATAAAAGTATGTTTTAGTGTTTGTTTAGCTTTGTTTTACATGAAAATTGTCAATTAAAGACTCCCCATTTTGTTAAGGTAAGAGGCCTAAAAAACATTACCTTATCTAGAATGGACTTCACCAAATTTTAAAAAAAAAAAAAAAAAAAAAAAAAGAAGAAGAGAAAACCATTTATCTTTTGGTGTTCGTTTGACTTTGTTTTACATGAAAATTGTCAATTAAAAGGAATTTTTTTTTTTTACAATAATTCTTAAAGTTTGTTTCTATTGTAAAATAATAATAATAATAATAATAATAATAATAATAATAATAATAATAATAATAATAAATCGCTATAGTGCCCTGGAATTCGAATTCTCACCATATTGGTGAGAATTCAATTTCCAAGAAAACCTAGAAAATTGCTGCTTCATGAGACAACCAAGAAAATGAATTCCTTGGAAAAAAAAAGAAAAAAAAAAGGGGCATCAAATAGCCAAAAGATGGAAAATAGGCTTGATTTTCCATTTTCCATGAAAAATTTCTAACAAGCAAACAGGGCCTAACACTTCCTGACAAAGCTTTCCACATTGCCACTAAAACGTGTTTAGAAAGAACCTTATGCTATGCCCATTTGGCCCAATAACTATGTTTGCTAAATGCTTTTTTGATGATAAGTGTATTATTTTATACACTTATTCAGAGCCTTAAATAATAATTTTTAGTTGCTCCTATGACGAAATATGTTTTAATTGTTGTATTTTTGTATTAAATAGGTAAACTCAATGGTTGAACAAGAAATTGCAAGAAACAAAAGGAAAACACAGAAAGAGTGAAATCCAAAAGATGGGGACCAAGTTGAAAATAATTCATAAATGATATGGGCGATGAAATGAAGAGCAAAGATGTCAAGGCTTTAATTGAATATAATTAGAAAATAAATGAACAAGAGAAAATGTCTAAAATGAAGCAAAATCAAAGTTTGAGGAATAAAGTACAAATACTAAAAAGTTGTGTTCACCCTTACAATGAAGATTCGAGAATTTTAGGGGTCAATCGAATGAAAAAAGAAGTCAATGGTGGCAAGGCGGATTTACCCATATCTTGGAAATTCCACGGAAATGTATTCTTAAAAGAAGATCCCAAATTAGACTCCAATGGTATAGAAGCTAGCTCTAAATCTACTTAAGTTCTTAAAATATATTGATCCTGTATCACCTTGCAAGATATATAAATGGAATTTTCTCTGTTCCATTAGCACAACACAGACTACTTTGATAACCCTCAGGACTTCACCTTCAATAGTGTACGTGTACCCTTTTGAATCAAGAGTACTCTTTAAATTTGGAACATGACTCATTGCATCAAGTGTTCTATCAAATAACTTTATGCTAACTCGACCAATGCCAGCTATTCGACAAGATGTATTATTATCGGTCAGTGTTTTATCAAATAACTTTATGCTAACTCGACCAATACCAGCTATTCGACAAGATGTATTATTATCGGTCATCACAACACCTTTTAATATTTCTTTATATGTTGAAAACAATTCTTGATTTGGTGACATATGAAAAGTGCAAATTGTATAAAAAAATCCAAGCCTCATTAGGTTTGGAGTTGTAGTCTCACATGAGTAGAAGCTCTTTATAATTGCTAGATTTTTTGCAATACTTGCTTCTCCTCAAGTTTTTGATTATTGATTTGCCGTTGATTTTGATTTATTATGCAACTTATAACAATCGTTTACTAAGTGCACATTTTCTTGCAATAATTACAAAAATAGAAGTTAGATTTTGACTTGCCTCTTGAACGACCACTATGAACAATAAGACTATCTCCATGATCTCAGATGCTACAAAATGCTTCATTTTCTCCTTTAAATATAGAACATCGTAGACTTATTCGATGGTGAGAGTATCACAACTGTATAGTATCGTGTCTCTAAAAAACATGTATGAGATGGGAAATGGACATAAGAAAATCAATCCCCGAGTCTTCTTCATCATATTTAACCTTCGAGGTCTTCAAATCAGCAATGATTTCTTTAAAAGCAGTTAGACGATTCTCAAGAGATGTACCTTCATACGATAAGAATATAGACATTGCTTTAGATGCAATTTGCTAGTAAGACTCTTCGTTATGCATAATTGCTTCAATTTTAACCATAATGCAGACTTCACGTTCAAAACGTCCTGAAGCATATTATTTAAAAGATGAAGATGCATTTGAGATTAGGCCTTTTGATCCCTCCATTGTTTCTCCTCCATAGTCCAAGTTGTTGGCATCTTGTCAAATTCCAACAACGCGTCGTCTAAATTCATCTGAGTGAGTACTACTCCCATCTTTGGCTGCCACAAAAAGAATCTAGTATTGCGAGCTAATAACAGAATATCATACTTCATTTGTTGCCATCATGAAAGATCAAGTTGATGTATTAACTTGATCAATCTCTCAATCTTCCCAAGAATTTCAACACCAAAGGCTCTGATACCACTTGTTATAATTCAAACCAAATTTGAAACCAGTTTATTAAAAGTGGAACAACTTTGATACCAGTTTGTTATGAAAAGCAGAAGATGATACTGGATTAATCCAATACCAAGTTGTTGGAGAAAATAAAAGATTAAACCACAATATGAAGTAATTGATCACAAGAACACAAGAATAAAATAATTTGTAGACAATGGAGATTTTATTATAATATGGAGAAAGAATACAAAGATTATGTGTTAACAATGTTTCTAACCTCTTACTAAATCATAATGAAGAGCCAACTATTTATAGGGAATAATCCAAACCCTAAAATATTGTTGTAGATGAAATAGATATCCAAAAATTTTGTTATCTTGATTTCTTTAAGTCTAACATAAATTTTAACTCTCAATAGAGCTTCCAAATAGAATATCAATTAAAATTTGTCAAAATAGACTTCAAATAGAATTCCAAAAGCATCTAAATAGAATTTCTCTTAATGTGCACTTTAATTAAAATTCTCGATTATCTTTAGCAAAGAATTCGAGTTACATCCAAATTCTAACAAAATTGAAGACATCATGAAGGATAGTTTATATTGTTGATTTTTAGATGAATTTGAGAAGAGATATCAATCAAGATGAAAGAAAAAACCCGAAAGAAGAATATAGTTGAGGGTTGAGATAATGGGCCGTATGACCAGAAAAAGAGAGTTAATGGAGGCAGTGACGGTGGTCGTAGCGGTGATGGTGCTCTAGTGATGATGATTAAGACAAAGCTAGTTGTTTGGCTAGCCATGATTGCTAAAGAAGGATTAAATATCGTTTCCTCGTTTGAGTTGTGCTATGATACCAATATTTGGAGGAAAAAATTAAGAAGTCATGAATTTGCTCTATATATTGACAATATTTATAGAGTTACATATAAGCATCCCAATGTGTTGAATGGTGCTTGACATTTCTGTGTTACAAGCCCAATGATGCAGCCCAATTTTTGTGGCCCTTTTTAAATGGAATGTGACCCTGCTTTGGCCCCCTTGTGCACAATCTCGCATTATTTAAAAACCAACTTTGATGAATGGTTGAGATCGTGCCACCTGTTGATGGTTGGACCGTTGGATGCACGTGACCTTTTATATCCCCTGACTTCTTCTTTCTGTGCCATTATTCGAGAGACTTTTAAGGTTTTTCATTAGTCATGTTCTCTATTTATTCTCTCTGAAAACTCTTGGTTTTCGCCTGTAATCTTCTGGTTCTAGATATTCTTGGCGAGATCTAGTATAGATTGCAATATTTTGTGATGATTCTGCTCTCTAATTGAGCTTGTTGGTTCTAGTGGATTGGAGCGATAACCACTTAAAATGGATGCAGAACGTGGTGACTAGCCCTTTGTAGGTGAACATCCGAGCCCACGGGCGAAAAGTCTTGGTGTTCGTTCAATTTTCTATTGTTGCTTAATTGGTTTTGGGATTGAAAAATACCTACACAATGCTGTAGAGTTACATATCCACAACAATTATGCTAGACCTATATATTTATTTAAACAATCTACTATAATTGTTTTGTAATTAAGTAATGGAAGGTAACTATAATCAAATAACACCATTATCTATGAAACTGTGATCAATTACTTAGGCCATGTTTCATAGGGGCCAATTCCATCGAAAATGGAATTTTCATTTTCCACCCATTTTGTAGTGTTTGATACCCTATTTTTTTCATGAAATTTGGGTTCTTGCTTTTCTTGGATATTGTATTTTTCATGGTTTTGTGGGGCACTGTTCACGGCTTTTATTTTTCATTTTTGTTGGCAATGGAAACAAATTCTAAGAATTATTGTAAACAAATATTTTCACTTTAATTGGCAATTTTCATGTAAAATAAAGTCAACCGAATACCAAAAGATAGATGCTTTCTTGATTTATTTTATTATTTTATTTTTTTTGTTGGGAATGGAAACAAATTTCATTCCCAATACCAGTAAAATTTATCACTTTAATTAATAATTTTCATATAAAATAAAGCCAAACGAACACAAAAATACTTTTATTTTAACATTTTTTACGTGAAAAATTATACCAATCAAACACAATAATTTACAAGTCCAGAAAATTAATTTCTAGGCAATTTAATTCCCTAAAATTTATTTTCAATTCAATTCAATTATATTTTTACAATCAAACGGACCCTTAGTGACAAAATTGAAGCATGGTTTACTTGGGATGCGAAATTTGCACAAGTAATTTGATAAATTATCAATTGAAGCTGATATCAGCGCTATGAAACAAAAAAATGTTAACGTTGATAAAGATAATATAATTCATTCTTTATTCATTTAATATTATATTGTGGTCGGCGATACATTATTTTATAAATAAATTTGTCTTCTCTTATACATATAATCACTATTTCTCGACCAACAAAGAGTTCATAGTTCAATCCAAGAAGAAATGTAATAAAAATATATTCTCCAATCCTCTTTAAACAATGCAAATGAATAGATAATAAAATAATATTTACCAAATTATGACATAAATAATTAAATATATGTTGTATGAATTGCATCTGTTGACAATGCCATAAGAAACCAAAAACCCTCGATATTGGGGTGGTATTGAATCTTGTTTTCTCTGTTGCACTCTAAAAATTTTATCCCACAATTTGAATAAGTTCAATTAATGTCGACAATATCAATAGCATTATTTGATAATTTTTCCCTTCCTTTCCCTAGACTCTATCCTTTTTCACAATTTTTAATTTGAAAAATTTGTGCGATTAGTCCCCAATCTTTGGTGCTTCAATCCCCATTTGTAAGTGTTGTGTTCATTTCACCCCTTTTTACATATTTCATTAACATTAGCATTATAGTTTTCTCACATGTATGCAAGAGCCATTTTTGGACGATTAAGTTTTGCAAGACGATATACTTTGCACAGAATCTAAGATTTCAAAAATAAACATTTTACTCATTTTCAATTCCAGTAGATTTATTGTTTACTTTAAATATTGCTCTCTCTGTTAGTTATCACTGACCATCAATTATCTTAACAAGATCGACTATTGGTGGGCCTCTCAAACAAAAACATTCTAGCTCCGTCGCTACAAATGGGTGTTGGGGCCATGCAATATGGGAGGTTGAGCCTCCCATGATCTTCATGCTGTTTGATTTACCCCGAGTACCTGCAGGAACTTTTGTTATGTTTTGAGCAAGCAAGAAATGATACTAAAGTCCGTTAGAGGAAGTCTAATAGAAGTATACTCGATCCAATTTAAATTTAAGCCCTTGTTTGACAATCAATAAAATGAGTTTTTTATTTTTATTTTTTATTTTTTTTTATTTTTTGTTTTTGATAAAATGAGTTTTGGATTAGTGATTTTTTGAAAAATGTGAGTTAAAAGTGTGAATTTTTTTTTTTTTTGAATTTACGTACAAAATATTTTATTGTGAGAATATTTAGTTGAAAATAAGTTTGACAAAAAAACAAAAAATTGTTGTAATGGTTGTCAAATAGGGACTAATACTTACCATGACTACGAATAATTGTAACTAACATAATTTGAAATTTAGTCTACTGAAGTATTAGCATCGGACTCCCACGATCCTGGTCCATTACGGGATCAACAAGGGAGCCATCCCCATATGACTTTGTTTGAATAAAACTCCTAAAAGCGAAGGTGCCGAAGGGTATTAGGGACAAGCAGTAAGGGAGGTTGAGCCTCCCACGACAAACAAGGGATGCGTCTTGCTCTTTGATTCACCTTCGGAGTTTTTGCAAGAATTTTCATTGTTTCGATACAGAAAGCTTAATCAAAGTATGCCCGGTCCTGTCTAAATTTAATAACCACGACTTTGACTTAGACCACCTATAATTAACATTCACGGATGCTTTCTACGCTGGTGTTTTGATTTCTTTAGTCACTTGTATTCTTTTTTATAATGTAAAAAAGTAGAGAGATACAGAAAAATATATAAATAAGGACCATGCTACATTACCAAACCTCTTAGAGCAGCCCCTCTCACAAATCGAGGTGGTAGTGAGTTTTTGGGGGGTATTTTTTTAATAATGGGACCCGCCGAGGTGAGAGAAAATAGGAAAAGAGGCCTCTACCAATCGTAGTGGAGCATTTTCCTATAAATAATAAGTGACTTCTAATTGTGAATACGTAGACTATGATTTTTCTAATAAGTAATTTATAAAAAAATAGAAACAAACAAATGCTACATTTGAAAATTCAGCCACTATTTGGTAAAGGTTAAAATTAGATTTTTAGTAGGTAATAAGTTGATCAAATGCGTGATTGAAAAGTTGTGAATCTTATAAAATATCTAATTAAAAATAATTAATTATTTTAACTTAAATTTTAATAAGAATTTTTCGGCAATACAAACGTGAGCTTAATGCTCGCGCCTATTAGCACTCCCACTCCCACGATCCAATCGCTCTATTTACCCACACGCACAGCCTCTCTCTCTCTGGTTCTGTCATATGTAACTGGTACCTTGCTTTTAAGACACCCTTCTCTCTCTTTTCTAACAGATCCTGCAAAAACAGTACTTATGGTCAATAGCCAGCCATTACTCTTCCAAGGCAAAGTTGTGAAAAACAAAAGACCAAACTTGCCATGACGATTTCAGTTGTTTTTCTTGCTTGCCCAACACAACTCTTGACTCTGTTTTTTCCCCTAACAGTCACTCCAATTTGTCTACTTAAAAAATGTCCTTAATGGAACACACTGAAGCTATGTCCTTTATGGAAGTTTTCAAGAAAATGAAGCGTTTAAGGCTATTTGAGCCCGCCATAGGGGTTCTTGGATTCTTTTTTGTCTCTGTTTGTATTATTATTTTTTGCTTATTTTTATTTGATTATAGAAGTGAGCCTAAAGGGCTGAGATTTTCGATTCAAAATGATAGGTTTCCGTGGTTAAGATTTGATGGTGGGTATGAAAAACAGAGTAGAAAAAAGGCTGATATTTTGCCTGGAAATAATGATGTGTGTGATATGTTTGAGGGTGATTGGGTGTGGGATGCCACTTATCCTTTATACCAATCTAAAGATTGCAGGTTATTGGATGAAGGCTTTAAGTGTACAGAGAATGGGAGGCCCGATTTCTTCTACACCAAATGGAGATGGCAACCCAAAAATTGCAACTTGCCAAGGTATTTTTCCCATTAATTTTCCATTTTTTCAAGTGGGATTTTTGTATTTTTGGTTACCAAACATGGCAGACAAGATTTTGGGTTGTTACTTACACCTCGATTAATACTTGATAAAGCTTTAAGGAGGAACCATCTCATCTAAACTTTTTGTTGGTTTATTTTGTGTGGCAAAAGAAAGCATTTGGTGGTTGGAATTAAGCTCGATGTTTCTAGTATTAACTGGCTTTTAGTTTTCTCTATCAATCTAGTTGTGGATGCTATTTATCTTTGCAATGAAGAATGATTATGATTTATGAGCAAATTCTACATAATTTAGAAATGTAATATGTTGCGAGAATGGGAATTTATGTTTTATTGTGATGCTAGTCCACGTACATTTTGTTCTGTTTCTAATGTTAACTTGTAGTAGCTAAGATCGAGCTGTTTGTCTCAAGTATTCTTAATTATTCCTCGTTCCCTTTTTTTCTTTTGGTTCTGCCTTTGCTTATGAATATGAAGTTCTTTGGATTTGATTTGATGGAAATTTAGATAATTTGAGTAGCAATTTCTTCATTTGGAATGTATTTTAGTGTAGTAGAGTTTATCCTTTCATTTGCATTTGTTTTTTCTTTCTGGTACTCTTTTACTGAAAGAGAAGTTTTTAATCTAGTTTGACCCGAGAAGTAAATGACACTGATATATTTTCTCTGCACCTATAAAATAGATTTGATGCGCAGATTATGCTAAAGAAACTTCGAAATAAACGTCTTGTGTTTGTGGGAGACTCGATAGGAAGAAATCAATGGGAGTCCCTCCTCTGTATGCTTTCTTCAGCAGTTTCCAATAAGGACTTGATATACGAAGTGAATGGCAGTCCCATTACCAAACATAAAGGCTTCTTGATATTCAAATTTATAGAGTACAATTTCACCGTAGAATACTACAGGTCTCCATTTCTTGTACTGCAAAGTCGGCCTCCTGCCGGTGTTCCAGCAGAGATTAAAACTACTCTGAAACTAGATCAAATGGATTGGAGTTCTTCCAAATGGAAAGATGCAGATGTGCTTGTTTTCAACACTGGACATTGGTGGAATCAAGAGAAGACTATAAGAGGGTAATTTTATTTAAAGTCTTTTTTTCTTTTCCAGGTACGCTGTTCTAAAATGCATGGATACGTAATTCTAATAGGATACGATAGGAGTAAATTGATACAACTTCTTAACAAAACTTAGGATACGCGGATAGGTATACGTATACGTGTGTGTGTGTATTAAAAAAAATGAGTGAAAATAAAATAAAATACTGAAGCATTTTATCCTAATCCTTAATTGCCCCAACTTAATTTTCTTCAACATTACCACTATTAGTTTCTTCATAATCATAAAAAATAATGCTCTGGTTCATCTAATGATTAATTAGCAACTCAAGCAGCTCAATAGCTTCAAGAATTCAAATAAATTCCGTTAATGTCCCACATTTTGGATTCTCCTTTGAATAAATATTTAATTTTCTTGAAAAGCCACAAATTGCTATGAATTTAAATCAATTCACGTGTTCATTGTGAAGTTATTTTATTCCTTCTCATAGAATGCACAAAACAGTAGGTGCTACTTGTTAATTAATAAGTATTATCTATTTTTATTAATTTATTCGTAATAACAATAGTTATCCATGAAGTAAAAAACTGTTCTCCATTGCAAATAATAATATAAGGAGTTTTAAAAAAGATTATAACCCAAAAAACTCTTCTTCTCAAGTGTCCTAAGGTTTTCGATAATATTGAAAATTTTAAAAATATAAAAAATATAAGAAAATTAAAAAAATACTTATTCGGTACATATCGTATAGCGTCCAAGCGTATTCAACCTTGGGTACGTATCGTATACAAGGTATGCAATAAATTTACATATATCCGTACTTCTTAGCTCCTATATTTCCTCTTGAACCATGGATATGTTATTGGAAGATGTTTGGCTAAGCTTATAAGGTTTACTCTTAAGATCATAAATAGATTTTTTTGTAAAGTAAATAAGTTAATTTTAAAATAAATAAATCGTTTATCATAGAAACTTAGAAATAAGAATGTTATGTTGCCACTAAATTATGTGTTTTAAGTTACTTTTTTACTCAATAACTTGAAAAAATTGAAGTTGGTTAGACGTGTTTGGAAAGAAAAACTTATTTTAATCTCTCTCTCTCTCTCTCTTTTTATTTTTATTTTTTTCTTTTTTTAAAGCTTAGCAAAGTATGCTCTACAGAGTCTGATACTGTGGAAGTTGCATGTATATTAATTGGTCATGGTGAAAATCATAGTACTTGACTACTTGCACGCAACTAATGAACATCATGGACTCATTTAGAAAATTGAATCCTTAATATGAAACTGGCATGTAACATGAACTATTTTATCAGTGAGAATGTTTCTTGCCGCAGGGAAAATTGTTGCTATGTGTCCATGATTTCATGTGTACCATTATATATTCTGACCTTAGTGTTATAATGAATTGTTAGGGGTTGTTTCTTCCAAGAGGGATCAGAGGTAAAGATGGAAATGAGAGTTGAAGATGCATATCGGAAGTCTTTAGAAACAGTGTTGAAGTGGATACACCGTGAACTGAATATAAACAAGACACAAGTCTTCTTTAGAACATATTCTCCTGTACATTTCAGGTCTAGACCCTTTAATCTTTTGGCTTGTTTTACATTTATCTTCATTTGGACTTATTTTTGGGGTTTTTCTATAGATTCTATTTTACGTAATAATCTAAATGATAAAATATTAATATCATTTGTAAATTTCAAGGAAAAAGAGTTGGGAAATACTTGGCCTTTGGATAGTCGCATAAAATGTTGTCTTGAAACCGTATGTAAAATATTCAAATTGAGCGTGGCTTGGGAATTATTAACTTGGAGTTCTTAACATCAGTTACTCAGGTCATTGGGTATTCATGGATTTTGCACCAATTACCTAAATGTTTGGTTATATTGTTTATATTATCTAGTGTCGTTGTCTACGTTATTCTCCCTTTCCCTTCCGTACTCGTGTCAACCAGAACACTAGTTTGTGCACGGCAGTATTTTTTCACTCAGATTACATTTCTTTTCTGTAGTGTAAGTCACCTTTAACAGTCTAATATGCTGGTACATGGCATTGCCTCCCTTCCTCCCCCACGCCCACCCCACCCCACCCCCAAAATCTATGAAATTGTTGCATTCGATTGAAATGCTTGTGATTTATTTCAATAAACAAAATGTATATGACTTTTTTTAGGGTTGACGATTCGAAATCTGGGGGAACATGTCATTTGGAGACACTTCCGGAGCTTGGTTCTTCATTGGTGACATCTGACACTTGGGCTCGCTATAGCATATTTTCCGAAGTCATATCAAAATACTCAAGCATTTCAGATTTGAGAGCATTTGACTTGTTAAATGTAACTCATATGTCATCAAGAAGAAAGGATGGGCATTCCTCTATGTATTATTTGGGTCCAAGAATAGGTCCGTCGTCTCTCTATAAGCAGGATTGTAGTCACTGGTGTCTCCCCGGAGTTCCTGATACTTGGAATGAGCTACTCTATGCTCTTATTCTAAAGCGCCACCAGAACATCAAATTCACCAACATTTAGTGCACAGGTTTGACCCATTATTGACTGATATAATTTATACGAAATAAGATTACTCTACGTCATTGACGAGAAATTGCGGATCTTTCAAAGCTGATAGAGAAATCTGTTCATTAGAACAACACAATATCACAAGAACATGACTTCATAGCTATCTGTATGACACAATATCATCATAAGTGCACGAATCATGTACAAAAATATAGTGATGAGGGCTGTTGACCCTACGAGGATTGGCGAATTTATGCTCAAATGAGTTAATACTAGTTAATCCAATTGTAAAGAAAACGCACAAATTGATTTGGTCGTTTTAGAAATTATTTGAACGAAAGCAATTAAATTTTGCTAAATTAATTTTGGGAACTTGAATGTAATGAAGTACTAGGATTTCGACTCCACTTAATTATCTACTTTTGCTTCTTAATCTAGTTAATAGTTATAGAATATATTTGCTTGTGTGATAAATGTTCAATTTTCGACAATCTCTTTCAAGTGAGGTTATACATATTATGATGTATGAATTACTTAAATCTATATGAGCATTAATGAATACAAAATAATACATTAATTTCAACCAAATTATTCGTGATTGTATATGTTCGGATAAAATTCACAAGTATACCGGATTGTTGACAAGTAATATTGTTATAAGTTGAGTTTATCCCATGAGCAATAATTGTTAACTATAGTTTACCAATTTTTATCAAATTCGATATAGCAACACAAAGGAGATGATTTTTGTTATTATTCTAACTTGACCTAATAATTATGTAAATGAGTTGTTTTTGTCAAGTGACGAAGTGAATGTATTGGATTTTAGAATCCACCTATTAGCATCTGTTTTTAATTCTCAAATTACGTAGTTTAGTGTTGTTTAAGTTTTTGTAACTATCGATAATTTTATGTTGTTTAATCTTATTTTTGAAGATAAACCCAATATCACCTAAGCATGACTGGACAATGTTAATGGATCAAATTCATATGCAAAGAAATGTATTTAACCACGCGATTATCACACAAGATTGTACAAGCCACAAATGCTATTCTTGACACTTATTGCCGTGTGTCAATTATGCAATATTCTAACGTATTGTGAGTCTTTCAACACTACAATAACAACATGTTATCTAATTGGTATTTAAGCAATCAAATAAGTAATAATAATGCACATAATTAATCACAAAACACAAGAATTCGCTAAAATACTTAATATTTAAATAAAAAAAAAAAGACCAATGATTTCATCATTCATCCAATACAAAAAATATTGAGCCTAGCATTATGATTTTCAAATTACACAAAATATATTGAAAATACACCATCTATATAAAATTACTAGAAAAAGATCTTGAAAACTCAATTTCTTCAACAATTGACTTTTATCCGAGCTTTGAATCTTCAATTCTTGTTGTAAAACTCTTTTTCGCCGTGTTTTTGCCTCCTCTTCCATGATAAAACCAATGTTTTCACGTTCTGGACATCCCTTAGGTTATTTATAAAAGACGCCAAAGATATAATTCTAAAACTTGTTGAATCAAGAAAAGGAAACAAAATTAGCTTCCACGATTTCTTCAAGTTGCGCACCTAGTATGGCATGATGTGCGCACCTCTAAGACTGAATTTAGGTTCAGTCACTTGCATAAGGTGCGTAGGCACGAGCTTGGAAATTTGTACTAGGCCCATACCTAGTTATTTCTCAAGGAGTCATTAGTATTTTTATCATATCTTACTCTCTTGGTATTCGATTGAGGCAATTCAAAGTGTATTGAAAAGCTAATTCACATAGCTATATATATATATATATATTTTTTTTCAATTCAAACGTTTACTATGCCAAAAACGAGTCTTAATACGAGGCGATTCAAAGTACATTGAAAAATTAACTCAAATGGCTACAATTATTTTAGAATATTAATTTTCTCATTCAAATGTCTACTATGCCACAAATGAGTCTCAATATGAGATTGAAAGTCCGAAACATAACTTCTTCTGTCAGAAATTGATATGTGAGAATATTGATACTATAATTCATCCGTTATACCCTTTTTCTTATCCAATTGATCCATATAGCTTTCAAATCTTCCTCGTGATGTTCGACATAACTTTTGAATATTTACACTTTAGTCCTTGAACTTTGGATCTCTTATAATTGAGCCATTTTCACACATTTTCTCCAATTCTATTATTTATGTTGATTTTTACCTAACAAATATAGTAAACATAGAATTAAGCCATAATTCATCAAAATAGTCAATAATTACATTAACTTAAATGTCCAAAATAAGTGTACACAATACACTTGTCACTATAAACAATGACGATTTATTTTGTATTCATTATTGAAATCTATGTTATTTATTAAGGGAGCTAAATATGCATTTTACCTCTCTGACTCAAACTAATTCTTAAAGACAAGACCTCTTATGCCGGAAAAGTCAGGATGTAAAGTGCTAACGTGTAGCTCCAAGCTAATCCCCCTCTCCTAGTCCCTTTGTCAACCTAAAATTGACCAATTAATGGAAACACAATTAACACAATATCAAATACTCAAGTTTTAAATATTATGCCCTATATCCAATCGATTTAGGTAGTAAACACTTTTAATATGATTAATGCATTTATTTTTGGCAAGATCTATTATTTATTCAAATTAATATTCTGATAAATAATATTAAATAATAGAGTCCGAAGATTCAAGTTTAAGTAATTTGTTAATTACAAGGAGTTGTGATTGTGAGATACAAATTACATATGATTGGATCTTGAATAATCCATGGTTGTAAGTAATAACGAGATACGGATATCGTTATTATGGATAGACTATCACGTGTGACATTTTTAACTTGTGAAATAAGTAGTTGATCTCACAAGTTAAAGTGTGGTGACACTTACATGAATGCGTGGATGTTTTGTTATAGAATGAAACATTGGAGACCCGCTAAGAGATTTCACATGGATAACTATCTGAGTGTCAGTGATTGATCTCTAACGTTCGGTAGTGGAATTGGTCCTTTGACTTGAGGTCGTCATAGTGCCTTATATGAAGACAGTCATGCTTTGATGGTGTTGGATGTTACTCTCTAAGGGCTGCTAATACGACATCATTTGGGTATGTCAAGAACCATATGAAGGTTGTAAATGACCAATAGAGGATTCGTCACTCTTAGATAGTAAGAGATTATGATATGCATTTCGTTCAATTAAGTCGATAACGAAATCCTTGGCCAAGGTATACTTATAAGTCAAAAATGAGTTTTCGACTCATATTGATTTAATAGTAGAATGAAAGATATGATTGATAATCGAAATTGACACACTTTCATATCTCGTAGTTAATCGAATCATATTGATGAACGGATTATAGTTTCATGGTAAACGAACAAATTTGATTTTATCATACCACGTGACATTTTTCGTCACATGTATTGTCCCGACAAATTGCTAGATGTCAATATAGGACGGCGAGTGTGAATTGGTGATAAATTAAAATGGTGTTTTAATTTATCAATTTTGATTATATTAAAATAATATTTCACGTCGTTAGGCATCGTCATCGGGAACTTGATGGGTCGCACACAAAAGAGAATTTGAAGATTGTAATTTGTCAATTATTTAATTTAACAATTGTTGGTTAAATTAATTAATTTGGTTGGTTATTTATAGGTCCGAATTAATTAATTGGATTAACTAATTCACGAATTGGATTTTATTAAATGGATTAATTAAATATTGGATTGGGTTGGGCCAAACCCGTTTGGACTTATATAAATACATTGCTAGAGTTTTATATTCGTAGAGATTTCTCATAATTCTTGTTAGTACAAGAGGAGAAAACCCTGGTGGCTGCAATATGTTTTCTGTGTGAAATTCATTGGAGGCTAGATAATTGGACAACTGTGGGGGAGGGGGGTAGATCCAAGTTGCTGGAACAAAAATAAAGCAAATGAGTTTGCAGATCTAAGAAAAGGTGCAACTTTTATCACAATTCCTATCTAAATACAAAGATAAATCCTGGTGGGAATTGAAATTCGTTTTGTTTTCATTGTGCATGATAAGTAAATTCCCAATAGTGGTATATGAGCCAACTCTGTGTTTGTTAGGAATTGATTTACATGTTTATGAAATCAAAAATTGATTTTTCATCATGTTCTTGAATCTAGTAATTGTAAAATTTATTTTATCTTCAAAATTAGTTTGAAAAATAAAAATAAAATAAATGGATTAGGTGGGATGGGGTCCCTGCCAGTAGCGTCGTCTGCTGAAAGTTGTAGGTGGCGAGCTCTTGCCGTTGCTAGGCTAGTGGCGTCGGAAGAGGAAGTTAAAACAAAAAAAATAAAATAAAATAAAATAAAAAATAAAATTAGGGTTTTTGCAAACAAGTGAAAGATTTGGAGGTGGGGGGTTCTTGTGCAATTTGTGAAATATCGAGCCCCTGCTTGCAATTAATTCTCTAGGGTCAAAATTTGCAATTTTAAATTAAGGGCTTGTCATGCAATTTTCGTATTTGAGGGACTTGGTTTTAATTTCTTTATTGGGTCAATTTGTAAATTCAAAAGGTGCTTTAAATTTGTGTTTTAATTTGGTTTGACCCATATTCTTAATTTGGCCCAAAATTGAAATTTTATTTAAAATTGACGATTTTTATACATTGTTAAAATTAGATTTTAACTTAAACATTTAATTTTGACCCTAAATTGAATTTTTTTTATTTAGGAATTTAGTCCTAAATTAAAACATTAATTCTATTTTAATTAGAGTTGTACTCTAATCTGATGTTAATTAAAATTTGATTTTAATTAATATTATTTCCCAGTATATATTAAAATTAGAAAATGGTTCTAATTTATAATAAATTAAAATTTAATTTTAATTAAATTATCCCTCCCTAAAATTTTAAAGAATTAGAGTTGGAGTATAATTTAATATTTAATTAAAATTATATTTTAATTAAATGATTTCGCCCAATAATTATGGAATTAGAGTTGGACTCTAATTCGGGATTTAATTAAAATTTGATTTTAATTAAATAGGTCTGCCAATTAAGTTAATTAATTAATATGATTAATTAATTATTTAATTATTTCGATCCATTTATTTAAATAAGTTTTGACGACTATAATTACTAGATTCTTGAGACATTGCATATAATATTAGATATTATATAGGAAACATTTATGTGATGAATGTTATAAATGGATGATTATGGACTCGACCATATAGATGTGTTGAATAGTTTATTTAATTCTTGTCGTTGTATGGGCCTGCGAGCTCTTAATTGTTTTGGACCTGCGAGTCCGTTATTATTATTGTTCTTATGGGCCCGTGAGCTCTTGATTATTTTTGGACCTGCGACTTCGTTATTGTTATTATTATTATGGGCCTGCGAGTCAAATTTTTATTTAGGATTGCGTGCCAACTAGTATAGGATACAGGTTGTAGCTGGACTAATTAAAGGCCCAAGAAAAGGAAGAAGCCATGGAGATGGTGCATCGATATTGATTCAATGCCATTTGACCAGCTAGTTTTTCATTTGGCTCGAGAAAACTAGATAGAATAAGTCCATATATATATATATATATATATATATATATTAAGTCGGTATTATTTGCCTTCCATTATTATAGTAAAAAACGAGAGTCCTAAATCGATCTCAGCTTGTCAAGTATACTCAACGCTGGTCTATGAGGGATATATTTAACACTATGAAATATTTGATATTTCGGAATGATTGGTTTGACTTAATTAAAATTTATCTTTTGTTGAGTAAACTCAAGGAGATAAGTTTTAGAGGCATGTTAAGCTAACACATAAGATGTGTGAAGACAAATAGTTGTCAGTTTAATGATCTTGGAGTTGTATGGAGATACAATTGATAATACTATCTACCCAAATATTTTATTAAATTGTGTGAAGTACATTCAAGATCTTGTTATAATGAATGGGATCCCAAACCACTGAGAATCAAATGTGAATTCCAATAATTTATGTATGAGGGTCATGAATTTATTTTAAACAGTGGGAGCACATTTAATTAAAGTCCTTATTGAATTTGTGCAAATGCATTACAATACATATTGATTTTATATTTTCGTCATTTACAGTTTTTGAATCATGAGTAATCATATGAATTTGAGAGGCGTACTAGATGCCAACAAACTGATCGGACCAAATTTTCTCGATTGGCACTACAATTTGAGAATCGTTCTCAAGCATTAGAAAATTGGGTATGTCCTTGAACATCCCCTTTCAGAGGTACCCATTGAAAATTCCACTGAAGAAGAGGTCGCTGCTTACAACAAACACAATGGTGACGATAACGCTGCAGCATGTGTGATGCTTGCAGCTATGTCACCTGAGTTGCAGCAGCAACATGAGGGTATGGATACTTACACTATGATTTTTCATCTCAAAGAGTTGTATGATGAACAATCCCGTGTGGAGAGTTATGAGACCTCCAAACAATTGTACCTGTGCAAAATGGCAGAGGAATCTTCAGTCAGTGCTCATGTGTTGAAGATGATTGGTTTCATTGAGAAAGTGGCTCAATTGGGTTTTATCATGGATCATGAACAAAATATTGCCTTGGTTCCACAATATCTGCCATATAGTTATTAACAGTTCATTATGAACTTCAATATGAATAAGACCGAATGTACACTCCCTAAGTTGCTTAATATGCTTAAAACTGTGGAGCCCAATGTCAATGCTAGTACTGGGTATGTCTTAGCCATTCAATCCTCCAACGAAACTAAGAGAAAAATCAAAGGAAATTTAAGAAAACATCCAAGAAGGCTAGGGGCAAAAATAAAGCAGTCAAAGTAAGCAAGGACAATACAAAATCTGATGACCCGTGTTATCACTGTGGAGTGAAATGTTATTGGAAGAGGAACTGCAAGGTTTACCTCGCGGAGCCCAATGTCAATGCTAGTACTGGGTATGTCTTAGCCATTCAATCCTCCAACGAAACTAAGAGAAAAATCAAAGGAAATTTTAAGAAAACATCCAAGAAGGCTAGGGGCAAAAATAAAGCAGTCAAAGTAAGCAAGGACAATACAAAATCTGATGACCCGTGTTATCACTGTGGAGTGAAATGTTATTGGAAGAGGAACTGCAAGGTTTACCTCGTAAGTTTGAAGGGAAAGAAGTCTTCTGAAACTTCTACTTCAGGTATTTTTGTTATCGAGGTTAATATGTCTACTTCATTAGCTTCTTGGGTATTAGATACAGGATGTGGATCTCATATTTGTATAAATATGTAGGAACTAAAGAAAAGTAGACCACTACAGAAATGAGAAGTTGACCTGCATGTGGAGAATGGAGCAAGAGTTGCTACATTAGCTGTAAGGACATTACCACTGCCTTAGAGCTTAGTATTAGAATTAGAAAATTGCTATTTTGTTCTCGTCATTACTAAAAACATTATTTCTATTTCGTGTTTTGACATGAATGATTTTTCAATTAATGTTAAGAATAATCGTTGTTCGTTTTATAAAGATGAGATCTTTTATGGTTGTGGTGTGTTGCAAAATGGAATTTATATTTTTGATATTGAGTCATCTATTATGAGTATAGAAAATAAAAGGCATAAAAGTGATAATCTAAATAATACCTATCTTTTCCATTTCAGACTGGGTTATATCAATGACAAATGCATTTTCAAGTTATATAAAGATGGATACTTGGGGTCAATTGATTTTGAATCATTTGACAAATGCGAGTCGTGCCTATTAGGCAAAATGACCAAATTTTCTTTTACTGAAAAATGAGAAAGAGCTGCAGAACTACTGGGACTAACACATACTATTGCATATGGACCCATGTCAATCACTACTAGAGGTGGTTTATCTTACTTTATCACATTTACTAATGATCATTCTAGATATAGTTATGTATATCTGATGAAATTCAAGCATGAACCACTTAAAAAGTTTAAGGAATTCAAACTTGAAGAAGAGAAAAAGACAGGTAAAAATATTCTCACGCTGAGATCAGATCAAGGTGAAGAATATTTAAAGGGAGAATTTTTAGATTATCTAAAAGAGAATGAGATTTTCTCACAGTGGACTTCGCCATATACACCGCAACATAATGGTGTATCTAAACGGAGGAATCACACATTGTTAGACATGGTGCGATCAATGGTGAGCCATGCAAACATCCCAAAATCATTTTGGGGTCATGTACTAATTGCTGGGTGCTACACACTAAATCGTGTCCCATCTAAATCGGTTGACAAAACTCCATACGAGTTATGAAGACGAAAAAGACTAAACGTATCTCACATGGAAGTTTGGGGCTGGGACGCTTATGTGAAGCGAGATGAATCGAATAAACTTGAGGCTAAAACAGATAAATACATATTTGTGGGATATCCAAAAGAGACAATTTGATATTAGTTATATAGTCTTGTTGAGAAGAAGGTGTTCATCTCAAGACATGCCATGTTCTTAGAGAAATAGTTTATTTTAGGAGAGGGTAGTGGGAGTAAGATAGAACATGAAGAAGTTAAGAGTCCACAGATATTGTTGACCAATTAGATGAACCTGAGTCTGATCCCATTCTTGCTAATGGATAGACTCTTGATCAGAATGTAGAGACTCCTGAGGACACTCCAGCTTAGCTAAATCAAATAGGATCATTCGACCTCCAAGAAGGTACGAATTCATGATTACTAATCAAGTGTTATTAGTCGAGGATGATGAACCTACAAATTACGTAGAAGCGAAGTCAAATGTTGACTCAAAGAGATGGCAAGAGGCCATGGAATCCGAAATGAACTCAATGTATGAGAACAAGGTTTGGACCTTGGTCGACCTTCCTAGTGGGATAAAACCCATAGGTTGTAAATGTGTTTACAAGAAAAAAGGTCGATGTTGATAGAAACATCCATGCATACAAAGGAAGGGTAGTAGTGAAAGGTTACACACAAAGACAAAGTGCTCACTTTGATGAAACATTTTCGCCTGTAGCCATGCTGAAGTCCATTCAGATTTTACTTGCAATAGCTGCATACCATGATTATAAGATATGTCAAATGGATATCAAAACTACTTTCCTTAATGGAAACTTGCGAGAGGAGGTGTACACGACACAGTCAGAAGGTTTTGAATCCAAAAAAGCCAACAAGCTATGTAAGTTTAATCGATCCATTTATGGATTAAAGCAAGCCTCACTATTTTTTTCTTGCTGAATATTCTAGATATAATTAGATCCCAGTAGCACTTGACGATTAAGAGAAAACCACTTTTACTTGTCCTTATTAGGAATGGACATGGTCCGATTCGATTCTCTTTAAAACCTCAATGAACAGAAATTTTTGGGTATTCAGTAAGTGGAATCGTCGATTCTAAATTTAATTATGAAACTGTTTGGGGTTCGATTCCATTTGATTCAATTCAGTTCAGTTTAGTTCCATTTGGTTCTCAGGTTCCGTGCTAGAATTAAAATTTTTAATATTTACAATACTTCATTAATTCAACTAATGGCATGTTCAATTTCAGCTCTTACAAAATAACGTAGTCCAATTTTATGTATTTTTTGTGCCTATCTTTGTTGAGTCCTTTATAGATTTGGTTATTAAAATCAAATTAAGGAAAAGATAATGAGCTCATGATATTGAAGAGATGAGTAGTCGAGCTTCTAATTTGATTTCTCCATAATGGTAAAAACATCTTTATGGCAGAACAATAGATTTGGGTAAAAATTTAGATCAATTTGATTAAGTTCGACTTGGACTGAAAATTAGAAATAGAAAAAAATCATATTTTAAGTTTGGACTATAACTAGTTAACAAATTTATATAAAAAAATAAAATAATTTGATTTATTTAAGATAAATAAACTAAAAAAGTAGGGAGATTTGATTCTTGTTCAGTGCTTCGATTATTGATCTAGAATTGAGAGTTGTATCAAACCCATTGGCTCTCAATTCATATACCCATTCGGATATTTAACTTAAGAATAATAGCTCGGTCCAGTTTGGTGCAGAAGTTTTGTCCAGCGCTAGTCCATTTGGTATTTTTGTTTACCGTAGGATGTTATTCAATTTGTTCAATGCTCGCTCTACCTTTCAGCGTTGTATGATGGCGATCTTCTCTAACAAGGTAGAGAAATTAATAGAAGTCTTCATGGATGACTTGGTATTTGGATCTTCTTTAGATAAATATCTGGAGCATCTAAGCTTGGTATTACAACAATGGAAAAAGACAAACTTGGTATTGAACCGAAAAGAGGCATTGTGTTGGGAAATTGGATATTAGTAAATGGGATTGAGTTGGACCAAGAAAAAATTTAGGTTATTGAGAAATTACCACCACCTACATCAGTTTAGGGTGATTGTAGTTTTCTAGGACATTTCAAATTTTATTGACGCTTTATTAACGATTTCTCATAGATTACGAAGCCACTATGTAATTTGCTAGTTAAGGATGTCACTTTTAACTTCTTTGAGGAATGGTTATTGGCTTTCAACACTCTAAAAGGGAAGCTAAACTCAAAATCAGGGATCATTGCATCAGCTTGGAGTTTACTGTTTGAGTTAATGTATGATGCAAGTGATTAAGCCTTAGGGCCGTATTGGGATAGCGTAAGAATAAAATATTCCACATACAATAGTCAGTCACAATGTAGAGGTTAGAGAGAGATTCTCTCAAACTCTAGTAAGAGAAATGCTTACTAGAGTTTGCCTTTTGCATTTGTAAGCTCAGTGATTCTTGTTTTGTTTCACCTTTACTAGGTATTTTCAAATTTAGTATTGCAGATTTTGTTTTCAATCTATCCATATTCACGCGTTAGCTTTGAATACTTGAAGGATCTGTTTCAAAACTAGTGGTAGGCTCATCCCTGTTAGCTAGCTACTTGTTCCGGTTCTTTAAAGTCTAGCAGCCTGTTTTATTAATTTTCATGCAGGCACCTTACCAGCAGCTTGCTTGTTTTAATGTCGCATAGCATCCAAAGTTTGATGGCAATTTTTTTCCATTAAAGATTCAGCTACCTGTTTTGATTAACTCTAGGTAGGCACCCCCGTCCACCTTGTTTTTAAAGCTAGGTTAGACATTTTTCTCAAGAGAATTCTATGTATTATCCTGGATAAACCTCAAGTCTTTTGAAGGTTGAAGATCAACCAGATTGTAGGATATATGCATTGTTCGAACAGTCACTTGAAGCTTGTTTTCTTGGATGTTTTAAAGAACATACGCTTGAAGAAGGTTTGGTACGAGTGAATTTCGGCTGGTTCATTGTAACCTGTTTTAGCAAAAAAATTAAAATTTTCCATACTTGGTTTGGCATAAATTAAAAAATTTCTGAAAAAGGTTGTTTTTTTTTTGGGAATTTTTAGCCTGTTTTCCTAACCCCAACCTGCTGTTCAAAGATGAAAATGGAAAGACAGTGATGCGTGTTGTTGTAGATCAAATTGTTGCCGCCACTCGGGGCATAGCCCAGTGGTGCAAAGGATATGAGTGAGGTTATTTCACATCTTGTTGGCAGCTGCAGTGTGGGAGTTCGATTCCTGAAACATGGAATTGGACTCCTTTTGGGCGCAGTGTACAGACAGCTCTTGTTCCTTGACCACCTGGGACACATCCCATGATTTACCTCCCTCACAAAGCTCTACGGACGGGGTAATGGGGGCCCTCAAGGTTGGGTTCAACCTTTTTTTTTTTTTAAGATCAAATTGCTGCCCATATTTGATGATTAAGTCCAAACAGTCTATGTCACCAGCGGCCTGATCAAAGCTAAAAATGGGAAAGTAACAGTACATTAAATGTGTAGCAAGCAGCTTGCCTGTTAAATGGCTTAGTCTATCGGCCACTAAAGTTTTGCAGCCTGCCTGTAGCATTGGTCATTACTGAGTTATTAATGTGTCAAGCAGCCTGCCTGTCCATCTACTTGAATTATAGTGCTGCAAATGAACCTATTTTGTGGATGAATTAAATTCCAACAGCTTGTTCTTTTGAAAGTCAAGTGGTCACTTTTGGGTGTCCTTTGAGAGGAGTTGACTCCACTAATTGTTTGAAACTTTGTATTCTAGAATAGCCAAATTTGTTATATTTTGAATTATATTCGGCTACTCGATTTGGATTACTAGATCAATGGATCTTTTCTAATGTTTGACTTCTATGCTCGAGGATGCCTGGAGTAGTTGTACTCATTTTTTATCAATAGAAATTCATTTACCGATAAAAAAAAATATATTCCACATGAACTACTATGCAAATGAAACCTTGAATGACACGCAGCTCAACTATGCCACCACTGAGAATGAGCTTTTAGCTATGGTCTATGCCTTTGATAAATTTTGATCATATCTTATGGAATCAAAGGTCATAGTTTACACTGATCATGCTCACTCAAAGTATTTGATGACAAATAAGGATGCCAAATCGAGTCTAATCCGTTAGATATTACTCTTATAAGAGTTTGATTTGGAGATTAAGGACAAGAATGGAAGTGAAAATTTGGTGGCCAACCACTTATCTCGACTTGAGTTTGGAGAACCGAAGGAGTCAGTGCAAATAAATTAGATTTTCTAGATGAGCAGATGTTTAATGTGAAAGAGGCTCTTTGGTTTGCTTATATAGCAAATTATTTGGCCAAGTTTGTCACTCCACCAGATTATTCAAATCATCAAAGAAAGAAATTCTTCGTCGACTTAAAATATTATTTTTGGGAATTTCCTATTCTCTACAGACGAGGTGAAGATCAGATTATTCGATGACATGTTCTCGAGGATAAAATACCTTGAATATTGGACATCAAAGATGGCCACTAAAATTTTACAGTCTAGTTTCTATTGGCCTTCACTCTTTTGTGATGCTTTTGAGTTTGTGAAAAGGTGTGACAAATGTTAGCACATGGAAAATATCTCGAGAATGTACACAATACATCCGAATAGCATTTATAAGGTATGCATTTTTTATGTGTAGGGATTGACTTTATGGGGTCATTCCCTCTGTCGTTCTCGAATCAGTATATTCCAATTGTAGTTGATTATGTTTTCAAATGGGTGGAAGCAATAGCATTACCAACTAATGACGCTAAGGTAGTGATTAGGTTCCTAATAAAGTGTATTTTCACCCGCTAGAGTGCACTTCAAGCTATCATAAATGATGGGGGCAACTTGAAATCTCCAATCGTCAATTAAAGCAGTTACTTGAGGTGACAGTAAGTTCTTCAAGAGAAAGATTGGTCTAAGAAACATGATGATGCCTTGAAGGCCTACAGAACAACTTTCAAGACCCCTATAGGCATGTTTCATTCTTTTCTAGTTTTTGAGAAAGCGTGTCATTTCTTAGTTGAGTTGGAGCATTGAGTTTATTGGGTAGTTAAGAACTTAAATTTTGATATGAAAGAAACCGATGAAAAAAGACTACGTCAATTAAATGAAATGGATGAGTTTCGGTTGGAAGCCTATGAGAACGAAAAGTTGTATAAGGAGCGTATCAAAAAGTGGCATGATATGCATATTAAAAGAAGAAAGTTTGAAATTGGACAACAAGTCTTGCTATATAATTCAAGACTCGAGGTTTTCCCTAGCAAGTTGAGATCACGGTGGTCGGGGCCATACACAATTACTCATGTTTTTCTATATGGGGCCGTTGAAATCACTCATGAAAGCAAAGGATAGTTGAAGTTAATGGATAGCGGTTAAAGCCACATTGGAGAGGTGGATTCTCGAAAGAAAAGTATATCATTTCATTTTGCAACACTAGAGTGAATCAACCACAAGTCAAGCTCTAGACTATAAATTGAGTACTTGATGGGAGGCAACCCATTCTATCATCCCTTATCATTTATTCTTATTGCTCATTGCATTATATATAGCTTTAGGAATCACATTAATAATTTTGGACCCTATTTAGAGATTCAAATACTTGTATAATTTTTTAACTTGTTGTAGGTAATTTCAAATTTATCGTATGCACACAAGTACTAACTAGGCTTATACATGTAATTTTAATCATAAAAGTACTAAAACACGGCACACAAATCATATAATAGAGTTAACTAAACTGTTCATCACTAGCCTTTGGACGGGGTTACTACTTGCTCATCCATAAATAAATGGTTACTAACTGCTCACTCACTTTCCCAAAAAAGTAACCCATCCATCACTCGAGTTGATTCCATCCGTCTATGTGGATAAAAAATTACACATGGCAGATGAAAATCCTATGTGTCAACAAATGCCATTAATTATTCACACATGGACAAAAAAAATTGAAATAACGTATTTCTCTTCACATTAGCAAGAGCCCTTTTTCTCTCTTATCAAACTTAATTTTCCCAATTCTTCTCCCCAACCCTAAAGTGACTGTAAATCGATTCCTTCTTCCTTACAAATCGATTTCTAGTAAAATCAAGAAACAATCTCTCCTCCAAACCACCTTTCCAAGCAAAAAAATGAATCAAAATCTCTCAAAATTGCCCTCAAATTGAAACCATTTTGCTTGGGTCGATCCACCTCTGCATCTATAGTTCAAATAATATGCAACAATTATGATGAGTAGATTGAAGTAGTATATCTGAGATTGTCTCATATTGGTTGTTACTTGTAATGGATTTGATCTTGGCCTGCCACTAGGATTATAAGATTGTTTAGGTCACCCATCATTCATCTATTCATTTTGGCTATAGCATGCGTGTTTTTGACAGATTGTAAGAAGCAGCTCACTCATCAAGAGCAAGTTCAATTTGTGATCGAAAACTTATCCCACATGCATCTTCTGCCTTTGTTTGCTGCCTTCCAAAGCTCATAATGACATGGATTCTGTAGGAATTTTGAGTTGAAAATACCAACAAAAAGAAAAGAAGAATTGGATAAAGAATTAGCTCATCAAGACATTAAATCTTATCTCAGCTAGGCAATTGTTAAAAAAATGATCAGGTTGTTGTGGTTCTTTGATTATGTAGTTGGTAGGTTGGTTTTGTAAGTCGTATATGGATGGTGTAAGAATGTTTTGTGGTGTTCTGTTTTAGCTCAATGATAGGAGTGTTGATGGTGGTTAAATCATCAAAGTAATCCTCATGTACTTTGCAGTTTTAAATTGAATGGGTGCCTTTTGTGTTCATCTTAGTTACATTTATGTGTAGTTTTATGTTAATGGTTGTAAAATCATGAGGGAAAACTTGCTACTGTTGCTAAATTGGGATTATGATGATTTACAAGAACGCAAAGTTACTTCAATATACATGAATACATAATCTGCTAATAAACTATGATGATATACACTTCACTTCAATAGCAAAATCTCATTCTAATTGTATCTGATGAAGTTCAACATTACACTTAATTAATTTCCACTTCACACCATTCAGCTGTTATACAACATAAAAATTAATGACAAAATTACATCAATGAATCATTGTTTGTTATCTTCGAAGCCCAAAATACACCCATGAAACAAAAAGATAAAACTACTGAGTTGTTGAAATTTTCCTTGGAATTGCAAATAGAATCGACCCTCAAACAATCATTTTATTTTTTGCTATGACAGCCCTCTTTCCGCCCTTGTCTTGGTTATCTTTCAATTGGAAGTCTCCACCAAAGATTCCAGTTGAGCTTTCCTTGTTGTCGAACTAACTGTCTCATTAAGCGCAGGACCATAATTTGTAAATTGTGCTCTATTAGTTATACCAATTCCAAGAGTTGGCATGAATTGAAAATTAGAAGCTGGTTTTGGTGGTTGCACTTCAAATGCAAGCATCCTCGATGGTCTTCTAGGCATGAGTTTTGCCTCTATAAATCATCATATATGATCACAAAAATTGTTTCACATATTTATTAATGGACGATATTGGGAAGAACTTGATTACCCTCAAGCTTTCACTCTGAACATGGTTGGAGCTTCCATCATTTATAGGATCTATAGCTCTATAATGCCAATCCTGTAACAAGCATTCAAACAAAGATCAATTGTTCATATTGTCCGAAAAATAATAAAAAACACAAAATAGGCTTTACTATAAACCAACCTCTTGTGGTGCATTAGTGTTTTGATGATACCTCTTATTGTGGCTTGTTAATCTACAGACACTATAAGTAATCATCATAGTACCCTTCTTATTCAACTTTACTTTGGACCTAGAACGAGTAAAACATCTTCTTCTTCCTGTCTTCGTCTTTTCTTCCATTTTTCCCTTTTAGGCAAAAACCATTCAAGTGGTTTCACTGGGAAAGCATATAGTTGAGGCCATAATTTTATCCCGTTGATAAGATTGATTATATTCTCATAACAACTTATATATGTGCTCACTTTATAACACTCATGTAAATACTTCCAGGGCTCATCTCTTCTATCTAAAATAGAAGCAACTGCATGAGCAAAAGGAATCCTCGATAAATCCCATCTTTTACATGCACATGTCTTATTCAATAGATCAACAACATATTCTCCAGTTGTGCATTTCACATAAGATTGTGTTCTCCCAGACCAATCAACCTCATGCCTCTCTGCCAACTCAACAGACGTCATTAGTTTATGTTGCACTTTAGGACATAAGGGTCCTATGACTTTCTTCATCTTGTCCCTCCTAGCTTGTATCCTTTTCATGAAACTTATATGTAAACCAGTCAACATGTCAGCATAGATTTCTCCCTTTCTTCCAACACCACATTGAAAACTTCGCATAGATTGTTCAAAAGCATGTTGTTCTTTACCTTTGTAAGAAATAAGCTTTGCTCCATTCACTTGAATGCCTTTTCTTTAACTAGCTATGTGCTGTAGGACTTTCCTTTCCAATCTCACCCGCCCAGAATATCTAATCAGGCACTGTTGTTGACTTTTCATCCTTCTATAAGTATTATCTGAGAATCAATCCCTTGAAACCAGCTCTAAAGAAATTGGTATACATGTGTCTAATACAATACCGATGTTTTGCCTCTGGATACAAATCCTCCAACACGTTCTATAAACCCTTTTGCCTATCTGTAATAGTCCATTCATTACTATTCAAAATTTTCAAATATTCACCCAGATGTTGTATAAAGCACCTCCTAGTAGTAGCATTCTCTTTTTCTACTATAGCATATGCTATGGGTAAATACAATCATTGTCATCTAATGCCACAACTACAATCATCTATCCTCCAAACGTCCCTTTCAAAAACACCTATCCAACCCTAAAAGTTGCCTACAACCGGCTAAAAACCCTCTCTTACAAGCTTCTAAACATATATGTATTCCTTGAAGCTTTGAAGTGTGTATGGCAACATGCATGCAGACCCCGGATTAGTTCTCAAAATTTTAGCAACAAAAGACCTAAGTAATCCAAACTGATGCTCATTAGATCCCTGTATCATTATCCTGGCATATCCTCTGCTCCTCCATGCCAGGACTTTATTAATTGTCAACTTGAGATCATCCATTATGGCCTTCATAATTAGCTTAGACTTCCAATCAGGGTCAACTTTGAAGGTTTTAAATATCTCTCTGCTATATATTTGGCAGTGCAATGCCTATTTGTTCTATCCCTCATGCATGTATATTATGAGTTTTTAGACTTTATTTGTACGCACCTTTTTATCTTATTCCATGATGCCCATATTCTCCATGTACAGCCTAATTTACAAATGCCTTGGTCTCTAAACTCATCATTAGGCCTAAACTTATAGTTACACCTGGTTGCCATCCCGTGGTTCCTAACTGCTTGCCTAAACTCTATATTTTTAAATTGTTTTCCAACCTCCAGTTGAGGATCTAACTTCTCATTCTTTGGATCATAAACTGGGAAATGGTATGGGCTTTCTTCATTGGACAAATAATCGGAATGTAAATCCTCTTTACTTGGATAGTAGTCGTCTTTTGATCCTAAATCTTCTTTCCCAATAGTCGGAAGTTCGACAACAGAGTTTGTACTCAATCTAACCAAAATATGTTCACTTACATTATTGTGAACTTGAAAACCATCATTGTTGATAGCATCATCTGAATCATTCAAATGACATTCAATGGGCAACACTTCATCATCTTCAAATGCATTATCTACAAATTAAATATTAGAAGATCATCAGTATATAACTCTACAAACGGCTATATTATAAAAACAAGCATATGGATGAACTTCAAGCACTATAAAATTTTACGCAACTCTGGGTTGCTATAAATATGGATAATGATAAGTTTGATTGGCCTAGTTTTAAATTTTTGAAGTGCTAAGGAAAAATCTTAGGTCATTAGTATATGGGAACTTATATAATTGATACAGGGTACTGGGAACTTAAAACGTTTCTTGCTAATGTGAAGAGAAATACGTTATTTCAATTAATTTTTTTTTGTCCAAGTGTGAATAATTAACGGCATTGTTGACACATAGGATTTTCATCCACCATGTGTAATTTTTTTATCCAAATAGACGGATGAAAACAACCTGAGTGATGGATGGATTATTTTTTGTAAAAATGAGTGAGCAGTCAATAACCTTTTATTTTTGGGTGAGCAAGTAGTAAACATGTCCAAATATTAGTGATGAGTGTTTTAATTAACTCTATATAATAACAACAACAACAATAGCAATGTTAGATTTTGTGTTGGCTATTCTGTGAACAAAAGGGTAAAATTGTAAATATTCAAAAATTTGGGGTCAATTTGTCAATATTTAAAGGTTAGGGGTCAATTTGTACACGTGTAAAAGATGAGGGACTAAGTTGCAATTTTGTCAAAGTATGTTAGGGCTCGAGCTATGGAGTAGGGCAAGATGTGTCATTGAAGTTTTGCTAGCTACTCGCCAAGTGGTCACTAGAGCGACAAAAAAAGAAAGTTCGTCGCTCGCTTCTCGCTCCCACTTCGCTCGCTTTTCGCTCGAGTGACGGTGTTACCTAGAAAATCCTATTTTCCTTTTTTCGACATTTTGATTCGACCCAAATGTCCCAATATACTTCATATAAATTAAATTGTGTTGGTTTTCATACGTCTCTCTGAAGGATTGAAATTAAAGAAAAACTCTTTTCACTTGATTCATTCATTCAATCCCACCTTTGATTCGCGCAATCACCTAAAAACATTAAATTTGCATTCATCAAACACCACAACACAACCTTCTAGTACTTTTGTTGATTCTGGAGATCAAGGAAGGAGATCAGAGTCCTGATTGTTAGAGAATAGGCGGTTCTCTTGAATCCACAGGAGATAGACAAAATGAAGAGCCAGGAATTAGTGTAGCACGCAATCCAGGAGGGCTAGGAGCCGGGAGTTGGTGCAGGATTACGCATTCCAGGAAGGCTTTGAGAAAATTACAATCTGGAGGTCAAAAAATCAGCGTAGGTTGAGTCTAGCAGATTGTAAGTTGCATTTTCATTTATAGTAGATTCCTACTGGTTTGGGCTTGGAGTTTTACCCACTTAGGGTTTCTCCCTCAACAAACAATTGCATTATTTATTTTTCTACTATTAATTTATTACCGGTATTCAAACATAGGATAGTAAAACATGTGAACTGATTTGGTCAAATTAATATTTGTGACGTGTTGCAATTATTAATTTATTGAAAAAGAAAATTCTGCATAAACACCTATTCACCCCCATCTAGTGTTGATTGGGTTGAACTATGATATTTCAAATGGTATTAGAGCCAAATCTCGAGTCCTGACCCATAGTTGTCTAGATGAGTCTATCACTGTCTGTGCCTCCGTACTTTGACGGAAGCAACTAAGCCTATTGGAAGGTTAGAATGCGTGCTTTTCTTAAGTCCCTAGATGAACCTGTCTGGGTGAGTGTACAAAATGGTTGGAAACCTCCTTCCACAACTATTTCTGGTGTTGTAACCCCAACTGACGTTTTCCTTTGGACTAAGTATGAAATGGCTGATTGCAACTGGAATAGTAAAGGTCTCCATGCATTATTTATGTCTGTGTCTCCTGAAGAGTTTAGGAGAGTGTCAATGTGCGAAACTGCTAAAGAGGTATGAGACATTCTAGAGACAACACATGAGGGAACTAAAATTGTGAAAAATTCTAAGTTGCAAATGTTGGCCTCAAGGTTTGAAGAAATTAGGATGAAGGATGATGAGTCTTTTGATGAGTTCTATGCTAAATTGAATGACATTGTTAACTCTAGTTTCAACCTAGGTGAGAGGATTCCAGAGTCCAAAATTGTGAGGAAGGTTCTTAGGTCCTTGCCCAAGAGATTTAGACCTAAACTTACAGCTATTGAAGAAAGCAAGGACCTAGACATAGTTAAGATAGAAGAACTCTTAGGATCACTTCAAACCTATGAACTCACCATTTTACAATTGAGGAAAAACAAGTCCATAGCCTTGAACACCGTTAGGGAAGAAGAGTATAAGTCATATGACGTGGAAATTCTTAGAGATAAGGAGATTGCCTATTTTGTAAATAAATTCAAGAAAGTCTTAAAGGGCAAGAAATGACCCCAAGACAAAAAGAGAGGAGCCCCTAGTAAATTCCTAAGAGAGAAGAATAATAAATCAACTGCTAGGAACCCTAGTAAGAAATCTCAGGTGGTTAGGTGTCATGAGTGTCAGGGATTTGGGCACTATAGGAATGAATGTCCTTGCTTTAAGAAAAATCTAAAGAAACGAAGGAGCAAGGCATTAGCTGTGTCCTTGACTGATGATGATTCTAACTCAAGTGATTAAAGTGATTCCTCAAGCAGTGAAGAGGAAAACGACTATATGTCTTTTGTATCTACTGTCAAGAGTGAGTCAGATAAGGAGAGTGAGAAGGTTGAGGAGGAGGTAGAGAGTAACAAGTCCCGTGATGATTCTGAGGATGAGATGGATATACATGAGGCTTATCAACTTCTGTTTAAGGAAAGTCTCAAGATCAGAAAGGTAAATAAAGCCCTATTTAAGAAGGTAGACGAACTTGAGAGAGAGAAGTAGAAAATCACTAATGATCTTCAAGTCTCATCTAAAAATCTTAGTGAGTTGAAGTGTGTCAATGAGAAATTAGAGGACAGGATTAAGATACTGACTTATGAGTTAGAGAAATCCAATACTCAACTGCAGTCATTTATGAGTGGAACAAAGAAACTAGACGATTTGTTAGGAATGAACAAACTAGCTGGAAATAGGCAAGGTCTAGGATTTGTGAAGAGTGATGGCAATGTGTCTAGTTCGTCCAAGACCACATTTGTCCTCGCTTCCAACAGGTCTAATGTTTTAACCAATACAAAGAAGGCCACTAGAGCCTGTAAGATTTCTACACCTAAATTTTAGGATCAACACTCACGTGCATCTGAACTTAGGTTCACACCCACTTGTCATTACTGCGGTGCTTTAGGTCACACGAGACCTAGGTGTTGAAAGCTAGCAAATAGGAATAGAAGTCAGGATATCCCTAGTCAAGTAAACTTCCTTTCAAATCAAGTTAGTCACTTAACTGAGATGGTAACAAGGTTGACTAGGATCATCTCGACCTCTAGAAAAGTTTGGGTAAAGAAATCTGATGTCGGTGAGTATGGTGAGATCTAAAATGTTTTATTGCTCATGTAGCGTATAAGGCTCAAAATACATGCATGTGGTATCTTGATAGTGCTCGTTCTAGACACATGTGTGGTAACAAGGCCTTATTCTCTACCTTTGATGACTGCAACGGTGGTGTAGTTACCTTTGGGGACGGAGCTACAACACCCATCCGAGGTAAAAGACTCTGTCACCATTTCTGGACTTCCTACAATATCTAATATGCTTTATGTAGTGGGTCTTAAGTCCAACTTGTTGAGCATTAGTCAAATCTGTGATGCTGATTATGAAGTGAGTTTTGTCCAAAAGAGATGTACTGTTTATAACCCTTTAGGTGGTGTTGTTCTTGAAGGTGTTAGAACATTTGATAACTGTTATGGAGTTCTCCCAAACTCGAACTATGTGTACAGTAGTGCTAAAATTGATATGTCTGAACTTTGGCTTCAAATGCTCGATCATGTTAATTATAGAAGTCTGTCTAAATTGGTCAAAAAGAAAATTGTCGATGGTCTACCTAAAATTGATGAAAGTGAAAATGCTGTGTGCAATCTGTGTCAATAAGGAAAGCAACTCAGGATAAACCATAAGCAAACCTCGAAAATCTTGACAAATAGACCCTTAGAGCTTCTCCGTATGGATTTAATGGGACCATCTAGAGTGGAGAGCCTAGAAGGCAAACGGTATATTCTTGTTGTGGTAGATGACTTTTTCAGATACACCTGGATTGAACTGTTAAGAGAAAAATTTGAGACGGTTGATCTGGTTAAGTCCTTATGTAAAAGACTCAAAATTGAACAAAATCTTTCCATTTCTAGGGTTCGAAGTGCTCATGTGAAAGAATTTGAAAATTTCAATCTCGAAAACTTCTGTTTGGAGGAGGGGAATAAGCATGAGTTCTCCTCACCAATCACTCCACAGCAAAATGGAGTTGTTAAGAGAAAGAATAGAGTGCTTCAAGAAATGGCTAGGGCCATGCTTCACTGCAAGGATCTAGCAATGCATTTCTAGGGTGAAGCCATTAACCCTACTTGCCATATAGTAAATAGGGTATACTTGAGACCAAAAACAGACAAGACTCCCTATAAGATCTAGAAGGGCAAGAAGTCTACTGTTAAATACTTTCGTGTGTTTGGCAGCAAGTGTTACATTCTGAGGGATAGAGAAAATCTAGGCAAGTTTGATTTCAAAAGTGATGATGGGATTTTTCTAGGATATTCTATGAACAGTAAAGCCTACCGAGTTTACAACTTGCGTACTCAGAGTGTCATGGAATCTGTAAATATTGTTGTTGATGATGCCTTCACTGAGAGGAAGAGTGCTGAAAATGGGCTAGATGTAGAAGATCTAAATGATGATCAAGGAGCCACTGCTGAAAATAAAGAGCAATCAATTCCAAAATCTCCATGCTCCTCTGAAGGTGTAGACATCTCTAATCAGGGTCTACCAAATTATGATCAATCTAAGATTCTTAGAGAACCATCTTCCAGGGTCAAATCTAATCATCCTAAGGTTAACATCATTGGGGATTTAGATGAAGGTATGAGGTTATGAAAGAGAGTTCTAAATAACCAAACATATACTAGCTATGTATCCCAGATTGAACCTAAGAAAGTAGAGGAAGCCCTTAGAGATGAATGTTGGGTAAATGCCATGCATGAGGAGCTTAATCAATTTGTTCGAAATAATTTTTGGTATCTAGTTCCTAGGCTTGATGATTGTAATGTGATAGGTACTAAGTGGATTTTCAAGAACAAAACTGATGACCAAGGTACCATAACTAGAACTAAAGCTAGACTAGTTGCCTAAGGTACACTCAGGTTGAAGGGATAGATTTTGATGAGACGTTTACCCCCGTTGCTTGTCTTGAGTCCATTCGTAATCTTCTTGGGGTTGCTTGTACCTTAGGGTTCAAGTTATATCAAATGGATGTCAAGAGTGCATTCTTAAATGGAATACTGCAAGAAGAGGCGTATGTTGAAGGATTCATTGACCCTTAATTTCCTCATTATGTCTAAAAACTCAATAAAGTACTGTATGGTCTGAAACAAGCTCCTAGAGCTTGGTATGACAGACTCACCACTTACCTAGTTGAGCATGGGTTTTCAAGAGGTGGTGCTGACAGAACCTTATTCAATAGTCATATTGAAGAAACTATAATTGTAGCACAGATCTATGTCGATGACATCATCTTTGGCTCTCCCATTGACTCCCTTGCTCTTGAATTTACTGAATGTATGAAATAAGAATTTGAAATGAGCATGGTTGGAGAGCTAAGTTACTTCCTTGGTCTTCAAGTGAAGCAAACTGATTGTGGGCTGTTTATCTTTCAATCAAAATATGCCAAAGACCTTGTGAAGAGATTTGGCTTGGACAGTAAGAAACACACAAGGACACCCATAAACACAAGTGTTAAGTTAGGGCATGATCCTACAGGAAAGAGTGTTGACTATACCTTACAGCCAGTAAACTGACATAGCATTCAGTGTTGGAGTATGTGCTAGATTTCAAGTTGATCCTAAGGAGTCCCATCTAATGCAGTGAGGCGTATTATAAGATATGTCAATGGGACAATAAATCATGGGATCTTGTATTCTAGAGAGTCCAATCTTGAACTAGCCGGCTATTCTGATGCCAATTGGGCCGAAAATGTCGACGATAGAAAGAGTACCTCAGGTGGATATTTCTATGTTGGTTCTAATCTTGTCTTATGGATGGGTAAGAAATAAAACTCAGTCTCCTTATCCATAGCCGGGGCAAAATACATTGCAACTGGTAGCTGTTGCACTCAACTGCTTTGGATGAAGCAAATGCTGAGTGATTATGGGATAAATCAGGGTACTATGACTATTTTCTGTGACAATACTATTGCTATCAACATATTAAAAAATCTTGTTCAGTATTCTAGGACCAAACATATTGACATTCGTCATCACTTTATTCGAGAGTTAGTTGAGTCCAATGCGGTGTCACTTGAACATATCTCTACTAAAAATCAACTTGTCGATCTGTTCACTAAACCTCTAGATGGGTTGAGGTTCGAGTCACTTAGGAAGGCTATTGGCATCTGTGTTCCTCCTTGATCGTCTTCATAGATGCATGCACGTTTAATTTATTTCAGTAATTCATTTCTGCATTCATGGCATTGCTTGTTTATTTTCACTTGCATCTGTCTTTCATATATATATATATATATATATATAGGGACTAGTCATCACGTGTCATTTTTGCATTGTAGTTGTTCACGCGGACTTGCAATTTGGGATCAAATATACATTCAATACATGATTAGTTTCTAATTCCCATCACTTATATTGAGTCTGTGTATATGTCACTTCATATTCACTTCATCTTCTATCTGCACAGCACACACTAGGATCGTGTGAGTGAGTCTTGACCGTATGTGTAAAACTTGGGATGGCTATCATATGTCGTTGAGTTAACATTAGGTTTGAATTGATCTTGGACTGGATGACCTAACTCCTGGTGTACTCCCAAGTGATCAAAAAGAATATTATTTATTGTATTATATCTTATACCTATCTCGGAGCCTAGTTGACTTGAGCAATTAAGTCTGAGGAGTTTCTCATAATCTGGTGTCCTAAAGCCAACTGGTTTGGGAGTCAACGACCCAATGCTCATTACATGGGTCTTTTTAGTAGCTTAATGGAGATGAAATTGCACATAATATTTAAAAAAAATAAAAAATATAATAATAAAATAATAAAAAAATTTGAAGTCCTTGATGACAGGGGGAGAAAGAACAGTTTTACACCATATTTTAGTGAATTATAGGTCTTAGTGGCTTTGGATTTGACCTTCAAATATATGGATGTTGACTCATATGTCGATGATTTGGTTGTCTCTTCTCACAATTTTAAGGTTTTGAGTCTTAATTGCATGGAATGAGTGGCACGTTTCACATGGGATCACATGTACAATTTATTCCATCTGTATTTGGTGCCGATGTGTGGAGAAATATTTTCTAATCATTGAGCATGTCGTATTTGTCATTTATTACATTTTGATTGGACTTACTACATGTGTATATTTCCTATTAAATAATTTGGTGTCAAAATTCAAATTTCTGTAAATGGTGCTAATTTTGAAAGTTTCTAAAGTGGTGCTACATTTCAAAGTTCCAAACCTGGTGCTGGATTTTTCAATTTTCAAAACTTGGTACTATCTTTGACAATTTACCCGTCGCTCGCTTGCCGCTGGTAGCTTGCTCGAGCTACAGAAGCAGATTGCTTGTCGCTCGATGTTCGCTCGAGTCTCGCTCAAGCGATAACGAACCTTTTTATTTTCTCGCGACTGGATTAAACTTAATTTTTTTTTAAAATTTCTTCCATTCTTTTCTCAAAATTTCCCTCACTAACGGTGTTCTTGGTGGTTTTGCTCCTCATTACCTAAGTGTTAGTTCTCATTCCATCACCTTGGTGTAGGTTTTACTTCGTGTCAATCTCGGGTAAGTGCCTCTCGTGCCCTAGTTTCAGTTCAATTTGGGGATTTTGAATTTTAAGTTTTATTTTGCATCAATTACTTCATTCTTTGTGCATGTTGGAGTGTGGATTGTGACATCCTTGCTTTAAGCTTGATTTTGCGCATTTGAACTTCTTTTTTTTGTGCTCATTGATTGCCTTATTTGTACGAAGTTCATTGTGGTTATTACTGCACGTGGTTGGGAGTTTTTCTAGATGCTGGGTCATTAGGTTGGTTGGGGATGCTCGTTGTGTTTTTGAATTGACATGAATTGGAGCAAAATTTAGATGCAATCTTCATGCCCATCATGCGTTTGATGTTTTGCTTCAACCACGTTATGCGTCAGTATGTGGTACTGGTTGCATATGTAAGTGATGTTTTGGCCATTTGGTGTTCTCATGTCACTGCTATATTATTTCTGTTCTTGGTCTCATGCCCTGCAGTGTGTCCCCCTTCGTCCTGCGGCCATTACTCCTTACGTCTAGGTCACGTCATCTGCATTTATATAGCCTCTGTTTGAGCTCCATTTTTACCTCATTGAAATGAGAAATATGACCGTTATCCATCATATCAAGCTACCATTTTTGAATTTCTATCTCTGAAGTGGGGCCCGTAACGGCTCTATTTCTCATTCTTATTCTCATTATAATGTGGCTCAAACGGGCTCATATTGTCTTACGACTGTTGTGTCATGTGTTTAGTTGGTCTTATATGCTTACTACTGTTGCACTTCCCTTGCATTGTTCTACGTGCGTGTATATGTTTGAGCATTGGGTCACGAATGTTCATGCATTCCCATTTCTTGGCAATCTATGGGTCTTGATGTCCATTCCACATATCCTTTTTCAGATGCCACCTAAGAGGGCTCGCACTACAGCTCCGCCAGCTAGTGGTTTAACATTGTTTAGTCGGTCAAAGTTTATTTCTTCTACTGCACAGGGAGCGATTGGGAGTCAATTTTCACTGCGTCCTATCTTAGTTGAGCGTGAGGTCACCCTATTTTACTTACCACTTGATTTAGCTGCCATTTTCACCTCACGGGGTTGGGAATCTTTATTGATAGGTTTAAATCCCCTGCCTAGTCTCCTTGTTCAGGAATTCTATGCGAACATTCATGACATTAGTGGGTCGTCCTTTAGGGTGTTCCTTCGGGGTCAGACACTTAGGATTTCACCAGATGTTATTTCCAGTTCCATACATGTTCTTCGGGTCATTCATCCCTTTTACCCATATCTCTCAGCTGATTCTATTCCGGCCGACTCTCTTGTTCGGTCCACCCTGTTTAATAGCCCATTGGGAGGTGGGCCTGAGGCGATCTGTACTGGTTCGCTCCCCACTGATCGACAAATTTTGTTGCGCATTGTTTGCAGAAATCTGTGGCCGGTCTCTCACACTTCTTCCCTGCCTATGGAGAAGGCAAGATTTCTCTATGCTCTGCTACATGGGGATTCGATTTACCTACCCACTTTTATTTGCCAGCACATCTGAGTACTTTTCGATTTTTCGATCATCGGATTGGTCTTCCCTATACTTGCTTGATCCACCGCTTGATGACATCACTTAAGGCTTCATTTCCCGATGGGGTGTCGCGGCGAGCTCTTCGTCCCATAGGGCACACTAGATCTCTCAGAGTAGATCACATATCACCTCTTTTGCTTCTGTATCTACTCCTGCTGAGCCAGCTGAGCCTGTCAACCCAATAGTGCCCCCGATCCTTTAGGTGATTTACTCGTTGATCCCTCCGCTATTCCTCCACCTCCTTCAGATGTTCCTCCGTCCACTTTCAATTTTCCCTCTTCTTCCACTTCTGTTCCACTACCCGCCCCGCTTGCTCTGGCTACTACTCTTGTTAACACACTGTCGCCTTATGGGTCAGATGTTGATTTTCATTGAGTAGTAGGCCCGCATGATGATCGAGATTACTCAGTTACTAGCTGCTTCCGAGCATCATACTGCAGAGTTTGCTACATTACGGGGGCTATCGCTCTTGTTCAGTACGGTATTCGGTGGATGTGCGAGCACTGGTATTATGAGTCTGAGGCTGAGGATTCTGAGGACGTGGATGACGGAGAAGATGGTCATGCTTAGTTGCTTAGGGTTCCTCTTGCCATTTGTGATAAAAAGGGGGAGTAGCATTGGGAATTGTAATGATTGATACTGCAATTTTGCTATTGTAATGATTGATACTGCAATTTTGCTATTTTTGCTAGATTAAGTTTTGATGTTTTTGCAATATTAATGTATGTTTTTGGTGATTTGACTTACATTGATATTGCATCTTAATCTAGTATATTGGTACAATATTATGGCTATTCATGACTGTTTGTCTTTATTATGATAACTTACATTACTGTTTCTAGTGCTTTTACACTGGGTATGTGAGTTGTGATTTTAGGAAACAAGTTGAAAGAAAACAAGGCAATAGTCAGTTGAGTCAGTGTATTGGACTGTCATTGTAGTTCATGCTATTGTAATTTGGTTTTGTCACAGAATGTCGAAGGGAGAGTTTGTTAGATTTTGTGTTGGCCATTATGTGAATAAAAGGGTAAAATTGTAAATGTTCAAAAGTTTGGGGTCAATTTGTCAATGTTTAAAGGTTAGGGGTCAATTTGTACATGTGTAAAAGATGAGGGATTAAGTTACAATTTTTTCAAAGTATGTTAGGGTTCGAGCTATGAACTAGGGTAAGATGTGTCGTTGAAATTTCGCTAGCTGCTCGCCAAGTGGTCGCTCGAACGACAAAAACAGAAAGGTCGTCGCTCGCTTCTCGTCCCCACTTTGCTCGAGCGAAACAGCGTCGCTCGCTTTTCCCTCGAGCGATGGTGTTACCTAGAAAACCCTATTTTCCTTTTTTCGACATTTTGACCCGACCCAAATGTCCCAATACACTATATAAATTAAATTGCGCCGATTTTCATACGTCTCTCTGAAGGATTGAAATTAAAGAAAACTCTTTACACTTGATTCATTCATTCAATCTCACATTTGATTCGCCCAATCACCTAAAAACATCAAATCTACATTCATCAAACACCACAACACAACCTTCTAGTGCTTTTGTTGATTCTTGGAGATCAAGGAAGGAGATCGGAGTCCCGATAGTTAGAGAACAGGCGATTCTCTTGAATCCACATGAGATAGACAAAATCAAGAGACAAGAATTGGTGTAGCATGCAATCCAGGAGGGCTAGGAGCTGAGAGTTGGTGTAAGATGCATTCTAGGAAGGCTTTGAGGAAATTACAGTCAAAATAGTGTGGGTTGAGTCTGGTAGATTGTAAGTTGTATTTTCGTTTATAGTGGATTCCTATTGGCTTGGGCCGGGAGTTTTACCCACCTTGGGGCTCTCCGTCAACAAACAATTGCGTTACTTACTTTTTTGCTATTAATTTATTACCAGTATCCAAAAATAGGATAGTAAATCAAGTCAACTGATCTGGACAAATTAAGATTTGTGACGTGTTGCAATTATTAATTGATTGAAAAAGAAAATTCCGCATAAACACTTATTCACCCCCTTCTAGGTGTTGGTTGGGTAGAACTACGATATTTCAAACAATAACAATAACAATAACAATAATAATAATTTCATTTGCTCCTAAGCGGGGCACTTGCCCAGCTTTAATAGCCAGGTACTAGACCAGAAAAGTTAAAGGCCAAACCACCCAATATTTAAAAAAAAAAAAATCATTTTTTGAAATTGGTTTTAACTTTGCACGCACACCTCATTCCCTACACAAATAAAGCTTACACACACAAAAATCCCACGACACTTTTTCACGGAATTCACTTCTCTTTAATTCCTCTTCGAAGAATCATCAGGCAAACAATTGGTAATTATTGACTAGCATTACTTCACCCATCAATTTCATCTCCTATGCATCATTTAAGCTAAGGAATTCAAGGTACTCTTTAACTTCTATTTACTTTCGCTCCATACATGTGATTACTTTGTTTTTATTGGACAAAAGCGTATAATTGAGGAGCATTGGCTTAGAAAGATTAAGGTGTACTGAATTGTATTCGTGGGGTTGAAATTTGTGGCTTGATTGGAACCTAAATTTCTTCAAATTTCATGGAAACATAGATTGCATCATAGGTGTTTGATCAAATGTCTAAGCAGAAACTTTTGTCTAATTAGGGCTACTCTAGCATTTGACATGATTGCAATACATGTGGGATTGTTTCTGGTTTTGAAATACATTGTTGTTAAATTAGAAAACCCCAAAACATACTTAGCGTCACCATAGCTTAACATTGCCTAAGTACTAATCATCTCACGTCACCATCTTCGTTCCCCTCTCATCTAACTCAAATGATCTCTGTTTGACCTCAAAGTTGAACGCGAGTAAGATCATCGTAAGTCCTTTTATATGCCAGGAGATAGTTAGGGAAAAGTTAAATTTTTCTTCACGTTTTTGGATGGTGAAAGTTCTCAGTTGGCCTTGGATTAAAACACAAAAAAATATATCTCTCATGTTTTGTTTAGGAAATGTGTACTATATTTTCTTCATTTATTGATTACACATCCTGTATTATGAAATTTTCTCGAGCATCACATGAGTTTTTACACTTTGGTGTATGAACATTGACATGTAGTTTAGTAGTTAGGGTGTTTCCCACTTTATCCTACTTTTATTTTTATTACCTATTATACTTACATTTTCTATTTTCATATCTAGGTCCAAAATGCCACAAAAAATAAAGACCACAACTTAAGAGAAATGGAAGTATAAGGTTGATGAGACATCGATCCGCCGTTTAAGGGCAAATGAAAATCTAGATGATGGGGGATATACCATGGTTTTTGAATGTTGAGAATCACAAAAATTTTGAGACAATGTGGAAAGATAAGAAATTTTCTCAAGAGAGTGAGGTTATAATTGGTGATTTTGAAAGAATGCTATTGGAGAGAATTATACATCACCGTAGCTGGAAAAAGGTTATTTGTACGCCTCAAGCAACATATCCTACGTTGGTAAAGGAATTTTTCGCTATCTACTATGCTGACATTGATAACCTAGAATCTTCACGCAAAAATCAAACATGGGTTAGAGAAAAATGGATCCGGTTCACCCTAGCAATAATTGATAGATACTATGGGTTCTACCACACTTACGTAGATCCCTTACTACCGGAGCAAAACATGGCACTGGTAGCTCATTTTCTATATGATAGGGAGTTTGAGTGGCCGCTAAATTCATCTCATTTTCTGTACAACGAGTTGATTCTAGAGCTCAAACTCTTGCATATCATCTTCTACACCAAGATATACCTTACATCGCAGTGGACAAAATTAAATGAATAAAGGACTAGGCTTCTTTACCGCATGGCAAGAGTGCAAAAATTTGACTTGGGAGCCCGTATATATACATTTATATGGGAGTTGGCCTCATTTATCAATCCTCAATATATCATTATGTTCCTATGCTTGATTAGTGAGATTTGATTGAAAATCGGGATACCACTATTGCTAAGAGATGAAAGTGTTGCTCTAGATGCCCCAATTAATGGAAGAAAAATTGAAAATTCAAAAGCCAGACTAAGGGGAGAAGAAAGAGCACATAATCTCGAGTAGACACCTCTACCACCACAGTAAGCTCTAGATGCTAACACAATTCTCTTTAGTAGATAGTTGTCTCAATTGTAGGTAGTCTAGGTGGAGTTGGTGAGATCTATTGGAACAATGATAAATGTTTTGGAGGCAATACAGCGGATGCACATGGACATGTAGAGGAAGTTGTAAAGAGTGAGTGTACAAGTACGAGGGTTCCAGCTAAATGATGATCGGATGTGCCATGATCAAAGACCCATCACCTACGCTTATAATCAAGTGCATGAGTAGATGCAGTGCTTGATATCAATTGGAGAAGATTTACCAGAAGATAGGCCAGATAGCAAGAACCGTCGAGTCCTTTAGACCCACTAGTTCATCCAGCCAGCCAGACCAGCTTGATTCCTCCACTTATCTGAATCCATTCCATCCATTACTCATTTATTTATGAATAATTTTGCTTTTACATTAGGGATAAAGTGATATTTTGTTTGGGGATGGGATAAGTATTATGATACTTATGCTAATTATACTTAATTTTTCAACTGCTGATGGAGTGTGTATAACTATTTAATGGCTAAAGAAAAATTTTGAAAATTTCAAAAATGGTATCTAGTTTAGGGTTGAATGACTTGTTTCTTATGTTGATATTTGTTTGAATTGAGTATGACTTTTAGCTAGATTACTAGACAACACCATAACACGTGCTTTTACTTAAGTACTTATCCATGTTAAACTTAATTATTTGAGCACATAGCCATATTAACTTATCGCTTTATGTTGGGCATGACTTGATTATGTGGATTTAATCGTTGATGCTGTTGATCGATAGTTGAAAAAATTCCTAAATCCTTAATATAGAAACCAAGCTAACTAAAAAACAATTTGGGGGCGGGAAGGTTATGCTTTATTTCATAAAAATTTGATGCTTTGAAGTTCTTGGATCCTATCCTTGGTTGAGGGAGTTTGAGTTACGGAGTCTAAAATGGGCACTAACTAATTTTAAAATTTCAAATCCCATGCATCTTTTACTTTTTGTCGTAGCTTTTACGACTCGAGTTATTAAGCTTGCTAGGGTCCTTGAAACCTGATTCCCTATAGTCATCTGACTTGAGAGTGATCGACCTAAAATTCGCTACATGAGTCATTTAAAAATTTTAATGGTAATTAAGTCTTGCACATAAGATGTCAAAAGAGTGGAAAATTGAATTCTCATATCTAAGAAAAAGTGATTCATCTTCTGTCTCACTTCGTAGCCTTTTTTACTCGAGTTATTAAGCCTGCAAAGGTATCCAAAAACTTGGTGCCCTATAGTCACCTGACTTGAAAGTCATCAGCCTAACGCTCGTTATAGAGGCTATTTAAAAGTTTAATGGAGAGAAATCTTGCCCAGGAGATATTAGGAAAAAAAAAACAGATTTTGATTATCAAAAAAGCAAGCTGTGTTCGGTGAAGACTTTAAGATTTGCACTCTAGAGATTGTAGGTGTGACTTTGAGAAAGACTTATCATCTCCTTTTTTCTAGGGATTCAAGTATCTAATTTTGATCACTTTATGTGAAAAAATGCATTTTAATGATTATTAAGAACCCAATTATGCTAGAAATATCCAGGATTGGAGAGAAAAACATAGTGAGTGATTTTCCACGAGAGGCGTGAGGAAAATTGACCATAAGAGGATTGTGATTATGAGTAAATCAACAACACTTGATTGGTAGTGTTCTAGTATGTGTGTAAGATCATGTTGCCTAATCACATACACACACACACACACACACACCTCTCTCTCACACACACACACACACTAAGTCGAGCATTGGATGAGTAAAAATCTATTTTTAATATTATTTGGATCTTTTTAAAGAGCTACTTAAATTCGAATCTATGGCATATGGTAAGATGTTCAACGTTAAGTTCATTATTTGTGATTTGTTTTAGTTAGTAATATGATTTATGTCTGAGTTTTATTTTATTCGAAGACGAAAAAAAATTTCAGTTTCAGGGGTGTTTGATAAATGCATATTGTGCACTTATACGTACCATATTACTAAACTTTTATGTCATGAAAGTGTTGGCATCTATTTAACTTAGGTTGATTTTCGTTTATATCAGTGATGTATTTGTTTTAAGCAATTGGAAAATAAAAATGTGGAAATCCTATGTATGTGGGCTAAATTGCAACATATCAATAGATGATTCGGACCATGAAATTAAGATTAAAGATGTTACGGGTTCTATTAGATGCAATTAGAAGTTGAAGGGTCGAATTGCAAGAGAAGGATTTAAAAGATTCAATAATTGAATTCAGATAATAAAATGCAAAATATGAAAGCTAATATAACTGGGAGACTGCCAAATTATAATGGCCGAACGATCGCCCAACCATGAAAACCAATAATAGGGGCTAAAAATGGTGCCTGGGCGATTGTCTAAGTTTTGACTGCAATTGCCCAAACCAATTGCGCAATAGAAATTGGTCTTTGTTTTAGAATTTCAATCCAACAAGAAAACTTCTTGGACCAATTTTTGCACAAATTTTAGGGACTTTAGGACTTCTTGGAGTGTATTTTAACTAAATATTAACTATCAACACGTAATTACGGTTGGAGAATTGATTGCAAAAGGAGGTGATGAACACATCAAGATTAATTTCAAGAACTTCAAGATTCAATTCAGGAATTTTCAGGTGATGAATGACTTTTATTTCTTTTGTTTTCTTCTTCATAACATGTTAGACTAGATTTCATTGTATTGGGAGAACAATGAACCTTATAATATGAGTTCTTAATCTTTAGTTTTACATATTTGACATCAGAAATATGTTTGTGAATTTTGAATGGTTTGTATGATTATCCTTTCTGTACAATTATTGTGCAGGGTAGCTTTATGAACGTGGTGATTTATTTTTTACATTCGAAAGAAGGAAAATAGGTGTAAAGGTCTTGCATATAGCCATGCGACCGCACGCCATTACGGCATATGCGGTGACATAGTTCAACATTTTTGGCCTCAATTCCACTTTTCAATCCACACAAGTTTTATTGATTTTTGAGCAACAATCTTCAACACATGGTGGCATCGACCATGGCTATGTACTGACTTTTCTGTCACTCGATCTAAGACCAAGGGTTTGTTTTCCTTGTCTTCTTTTATTGAGGAAATTTAATTGATAATTTTTGATGTACTATTCTTGAACTTTCATTATTAATGCAAACAAGTCCAAGGACCGAAACGGACCCATATAAATTAAGCTCTAATAATTAAAACACAGTCCGGCCGATCCAATACCGTGTAAGGAAACTGCAATCTCAAACTATAGAAAATCAGAGAAGAAATAATATTTCAATTCTCTGCAATTACATTCTCTTTATTTCCCAAGTTTATGTCTTATTCGCATCGAATAATTAGGCTGGGGCTTATATGATTGTTTTGTTGTTTTTCTAACACAGGAGTGTCTTTTTCTTATTTCACTCAAATTCATTGAATAAATTGCTTTTTCTCAAAATCTCCTAGCTTACAAATTTTATATGGTTGGAGTCTTCAGTTTACATTTGTATGATGTTACGAAACGTATTTAATTTCAGATTCTTACCTTAGTTTGCTCAAAAAAAATTATTTATCTTAAACTTTACTTGGAGCAAATATTATTACTGAAAGTCTAGGATCTCTTTGTCTCCAATTTGGTATAATGTACTTTAATTCAACTTTAAGGAAGTGTGAAAAATCTGAAAAAGAAGTGTGTGGTGCCGGTGACTCAAAATTGTGTTGGGTGTCGACTGGAGTTTATCTAAATTTTGAAGAGAAAAATGACTTTTGATAGATTATGCTAGTCTTGAGATTATTAGATATAAATTAAGATTATTGGATAATAATAATATATCTGTATTATAAAATTAGAAATTGACAAAAATACCCAGAAATGATAAAAATATTGAATTTTATTTATTTGGATGAATTTTCAAAAAAATTTATTTTTTCATTTTTATATATTTTTTCGCCAGTCCTGTTTGATTTTAAACTTCAATTAAAATTCTCAAACCTAAATCAAACCATTTTGACCAGTTTGGTTTGGTTCAAAACCTTTCAAAATCATTTTGTTGACCGGGTCCACGTGACATCAAATCGACGGTTTTTAAAATATAGTTTCGGTTCGATTTTCTGGTTTGACGGTTTTTGCTTACAACCCGACTTCGAGAGAGATCTACAAGTCTAGTTTTTTACACCAAAATAAAAAAATAAAAACCTGGTTTGCAACTTCTATCTTTCTACATGAAGATATAGCCATTTTTTGTAAGTAGTGCTGAACTACCTACATATTCAACACTGAACACCTGCGAGATTTGGTGTTCTTGATCAACTCTTCAGATGATTTTCTACATTAATGTCTTTTATTTACCAATAAGTCTACCTTGTTCTTAGTCAAATTCTTCTCATTTCCTAGGCTTGGTAATTTATAAAAAATTTAGTTTTAATTGGGAATACTTATGGTTAGAGTGATGGCATATATGTACTCTTTTTCATTGCAGTAAAATACAGATATGATTTGTGCTTTATTGAGCCTTTGACTTCTTAAGAAGAAGGATTTCTTCTTCTACTTAAGAATCCCATCGGTGGACTCCTTTGTATGGCAAGTTGATCTTTTGGCTTCTTGAGAAGGATTTCTTCTTGTTCTTTACTCTTATATTGTCCGTGAATTCTTGTGGTTGGAGAGTTGATCTTTGATTGGGAGCTCTTGTGTTACTTCATCTATCTTCCCCAAGTTTCCGGTGTCAGTTTCTTAGCCCCGAGTGCATTTTTTTAAAATATTTTCTTTGTGATCAAATCACAAAATAATGTAAATATTAAGTTCAAATTTAAACTACTCGAAAGAAAAATACTTAAGTTACCCATCTAGCAAGGTGACGATTTTCGAATGTTAATATGTGCTCATTGCTTCGATTCCTCCAAATTCCCTAAATGGCGAGGTATTTTACTATGGATTATTCTATTTGTACAATGTTGATCGACAATGTTGTAGTTGACAAAATGTTTTTGATTGAAAAGATGAGTTGTTTTTAAATTGTCCAATGACAACATTCCACATGACTTGTTGTCAACCAACATTATACACCAAGCATGATTTTACTCTATCTAATGATCTCACTTATTGCCACATCAATTTGTCTCCAGTTAACGAATATGAATCACTTTCCTATTACTAATTTAGGTAATTAATAATGTAGTCACATGAAATTTATTTTTGCCTATGGTCATGCTATGGAAACTAAGAGCCTGTTGATTTTTTGACCATTATTTCACTATTTCAACTATCATATTTGACTTCTTCTCTCACAGGTGAACCCCACTTTTCTCGTAATAGTCAAAAAATCAATTCTCAAAATCACTCCCAAGCAGGCTCTAAGCTACACATATTGTCCGGGTCTTTTGAAGTACTATCGACACAGTCAATACAAACCGTATACCTTAATTGATATATCATTTAACCCTACAATTATAGTTAGAAAACATTATCAATCTTTGATACATATATAAGACTTCTTACTCAAAACACGAGTCGTATTTATCTGCACTTAATTGCTGGCTGAAATACTGTAAATGCATTGACAAAAAAGTGTCCAAAAGCATGTTTTAGAAATCTTTATAAACATTTTTTAGAAATGGGTAATGGATAGGTGGATATTAATTGTGAGTCCTACAAAATATGGATAAAAAAGTGATTTGGCTGTTTATAAACATGAGCCAAACATAATTATAGTGTTGTTGGAACACTATTGAGCATATATATTGTTAGTTTAATTTTTAGCCCTTCGAGTAAATTTATTTATACTCATTACATTTTGAAATAATAGATAATAATTTGTTTTTCCAATGAATTGTTTATATTAATTTGAGCTTGCATTTTGTTCATGAATCGACTTGATATTATAAAACAAGTGTTTAAGTTGTTAAACACAGAAATATTTGATTTATAATTCGATCTGAAGTTTATTGTCCACAATCGGTAAATAAAGACAAACACTTTATTTTGATAAGATTGTCTCAATTTTATTTGAAGTTGATCTTGACTTTAGCAATAAAATTGATTGTACATTTTGGAATGTATTGGACTGGACAACGTGAAATTAATTTATGGAATTGACCACTTGAATTTAATTTCACTTAACTATTGTACGTAGTACCTTAATCTTGAGCAAATAATGAACTTTGATTACTAACTTGAAGTTTTTTGAGGTATCAATGAGTGATATTAAATTGCTAATCGAAATCTCGATACCTTGGGAATTAAAGTGAAATAATCAGAGAACATATATTCGCAATATGGAATTCATAACCTATATAAGAGGCATGATCATGACCTCAAGAAATTTTCTAATGAACAGTTAAATCTGACCTCAGTAATTCGACATGATTGTTGAATTAATATTGTAATATGATCACATGGAACTGTCAAATAGAAAATGGGATTAAGGATTTAAAGTTTATTTGGAAAAGGGGCATTTTGGTCATTTCATCCAGTTCCAAATATTCAATGTGATTAACGGAGGTAATACGTAAGAGCAGTTTGTCAAGAGGATATAATTATTGTAGCTTCAGTAATTTCAATTAAATTAAGGGTGAAATCTTTTTCTTTTAGTGGAATAGAACTTTGTTAATAAATTATCTAGACCGATCAAGAGTTGATCGGGTTAAGATTAATTTATTGGAGCTTGATTTAATTGGGCCCGTTTGGTCCCTTCAATGGCTTAAAAAATTAAGAACCAGAATAAATTATAAGAGTTATAATTTATCATTAACTGTAGAAATATATATAACTTAATTAAACCAAAATGTGTCAAGCATGTGACATTTAGATATGATGGTTATGATTTGGATAAATACAAAAAAGATTCTTTTTTTGTTGAAAACTTTTATCCAATTAAAAGATCGAGTTCTTTTGAGATTGAAAGTCTTGTGAATCAAATCCATATATGTAGGCACGTACATTCCCTTATAGGTTTAATTAATATATGAAAAATAAAATTCTTGTGCCCGCACACAAAAAGAAAAATCTCTACAGTTATTTTTGAGTTATTGGAGAACACTGGAGAAGGCCAAAAGGTTTGAAGGAGAATTAAGAAAATCAAACAAGGAGGTTTGAATGTGGAATCAAGTAGATCAAAGATCAAAGAAATTTTAAAGCACGCTACAATGGTAATTTCTAAAACACTTGTGTTAACTATATTCCAAATTATTTAATTCTTGTTGATATACAATTTACTAAAATCTGTTGTATTCTACTAACATATATATCACAACGTTTTGATAGGACCTTCACTATGCTTAGTATATGGCACGGCTAGCATTCTTATATATGACAATGAAATCGATTTTCAGCAAATGTATAAGCCTGCAACACTTGTGGCCATTGGACCGAGGCATCTCATAATTCATAGTTTACATTAAAAATAAGCTATTTACTAAAAGAGTTGGTCAACAAGAAGAATGTGACAGTATGTCAAACCAGTTAATGCTTGCAGCTTATTGGTTGAGTTGTTCACTTCTTTTGATCAGATTGGGCTAAAGGATGATGATGGTCCTACAGAATTATGAAGATAACGTAACCTGAATCTTACATTTGTGATGGTTAATCCATATATATATATAGTTGTATAAAAGCTATCAATATAAAGATGGATCTACTTTGTTGCATTGATATATTTCTCATGACTACTTTCTACCAACAAAAAGACTTGCAAACAATAGATCTTGGTGCAGAAGTGATTATAGAAATCTTGAACAACAACGACAATAATTAAAGTATCATTCTCAATCAACTGAATTCAATTATATGAAGTCAAAAGCAAAAAATTTACGATAATGAAGAACACAATCAAATATTCGTTGACTATATATAAAAATAATGGACACCTGACAATCAAGACTGTTGATTTGCACAAATATCCAGAATCAATTTTCGTCACTAAATTTGTTGATTCTGAAGCATACCCAAGAAATTGGGTCAAATCTCATTACAATTTTTTTATTTAAAAAAATCAAACGCAATTCACAATATATTGACAACTAATGAGTTTAATATAAAAATAGCTACATAATGATAATTGGTAAAAGAAAATAAAAATAAAAATAAAAACCAAAAAGTCAAATAACCACAAATAAAATGAATAAAGGCTTCCATTTTTATCGAAACCGACCGCAAGTTCATGTATTTTCAATTATGTTCGGTCATTGCTGCACGTAACGTAATCAGATTTCTAGATCTTTAACGTATAAGTCATGTTAGTTTTGGCCAAGTCTTTCTCTCCTTACCTCTTCTGTCGAGAATGTAACACATGACATGAATGAAAACATCTTTAGGTTTACTGAACTGTTCCATGCAACCACTTAATTGTCATTGTCTTAGTTTTTTCTCAATTGGTATCGTCTAACTTTTGACAAATAGATCTCAGATTAACTGTGAACAACTGGATATCATTATCAAATGCTTTAATAAGTGATTTCCAGTCGCATCTTGTTTTCTTAACTTTCGGCTTTATATTTTGTCTCTTTGTAGTTGAGGATAAGGAGTAACTTATGTGAACAATACTGAAAAGATTGCAGTGGAATCACATCATGTCTTGCAAATAGAATGATGTTAATTTATACATAATGCTGATTACATTTAGCTATTAAGAAAAAAGATTGGCGATATAAATTAGAGGTTCAACTCGTGGTATTAATTTTTGGATCTACTGATCATTCATAGAGATTTTCTTTTGAAATTTAGATCTTTTCTATCATATAATGAGTTTTTTACATAGGACGAAGTTATTGAAAACAATAGAATTAAAGATGTCTATATTAGCATCGTTTCAAGACATTTAGAATATTGAATTGAACGAAATACTTGACCAGATTGTTGATTTTGAAATAGTGAGCAAAAAAATTATCTCATCTAGCCATTTCTCTTCTTCATCTTGCTTTACAACTTTAGCACTGAATCAATGAGTTTAGGAGGAGAAGAGAAATTGATAGGTGAGAGGAATTTGTAGATCATTATTTCGAGTTCAACACAATTAATGAAATTTTATTATGTATCATTCAATATGTCAAATATGTTCGTTAAATTCCTTTGAAGGTGTACTTGAAATTGGTTAGTACTAACTACCTACTTCATTAATTTTTTCTTTTTCTTTTTTCCTTCACGTAACAGAGCATTTCTTATTTTACATAATAAATTATTTGAACAAAATATAACCTTAGTGAACAAATCTCAAATTGAAAGGCTAAACTTGCTCGGGAAGTGTTTATAAACGGTTTTGTTTATAAATAGATAGAAGTACGTATTGAAAAGTGAATAGTATTTGTGAATCTTACGAAATATGTGGATAAAAACCCATTTTATCATTTTCTTAATATTTGTCACAAAAATTTTCGAGAAATCTTTTCTTTCGAGCTCAGAAACGATCAAACAAACCCCACAACTACAAAGGCTCGACCCAAACCAAATCTTCACTTTCAATTGCCACATGTTTTAACACCCTCAAAGGGTACACTTGGTGGTGGTGATTTGCAAGCCACAAAGGCAAGAAAAAGAGTGGAAGGATAGGCACAAAAGGGGTGAATACAAATAGTAGTCACCGATTGTTGCTTCAAGTACAAAGCACACACTTTTCTCTCATCTTCACAATCACACACTCACGACTGTAAAATGGAAGAGGATAGGATATACATATGTATAACATTAGGTCACTTAATTGGACCAACCATAATGTAAATGGGCCACCAATAAACCAAAGCCTAAACCAACAAATGGGCTACAAAATCCAATATCACCTCCAACCAATACTCAACTACAACTTGGGCCGTCCAAAAGTGTAGGTTGTTTTCAGGTCGAGCCAACCCTATGGTATTGATGAATCATCTAACACTTGATTTAAATCATCACCCGAATAAATTGGGTATCAAAACCTAACAATCTCCACCTAGATACCCAATCAACCCGCAAGCTATCAAAACACAAAATTAATACTTGCATAATAAAGGTAACCAATAAAATTGGGATCATAGAATTTACCTTATGTTTCGGACTCGAAACACATATCATACTTGCTCGATACACTCACTGGTGTTAAGATAAAAAGAATCCAAGTAAAAGCAGATAATAATAGTAAATAATCAAGCGCAAATAAACATACGATGAAAATATAACTTAGGATAATACATAGATCTTTTCAAACATGTTCATACAGAACAATAGATTAACACCAAATTAATCAAACACATGGCTAACACATATGCAACAAATGCACACAAAAAGATCTCACCACAGTTATCCTATCCCATTCCATGTTGTTCACAACTTGAGAACTCTTATCATTGCCCACCATGCTCACTAAACTGAATACTCAACTCATGTCTAACTAGTAAATCACAATAGATCCTAAGTCCACGGGATAATCCTCTATTACCCATCACTTTTTCCAACCTACATGGATTATGGGTCTTCACCTAACAAAAGTGATAGAAGTGCTTTTTTCACACTCCACTTGTACATGGTCTTTCATAGATAAAGGATTCCAGATATTTAATCACATCTCTACTCATGATCCAAATGTCACACTTCACATCCCTGGTACATAGCACCAAAGTACCCTTAGACGTCTATACTTCATTAGATTGCTAAAAGACATCCTCAGACTTAATGCTAATGCATCACAAACCCATAATGATAAATTCAATACCTTTGGGGATCACAAAGGTTAGGGCTCAATTTAAATTGATCTATACACCACAAGGTTACTCCAACACCAATGCTCAAAAAATTCACAAAGGAAAGGTTGAAGGTAGCACTCACAAAAAGAATAGACGAATAATGAGTAGTTACTTCACTACACTAGCAAGAGAGGCTCACAAAGAGGAAGAAGATAACACATATATGGTTGCCCTTCATAATCTCACAAACACTACAGCCCACAAAGATAAAGGAGAAAGTGGTTGTCTCTCTTTCTTCTCACTATCACACTCCCTCACATTACTCACAGAGCTAAAGAAGTACGCCATAGATCTTAACCAATTATGGATGCAAATACATTACACAAAGTAATAAGATAACTTCAATGCATGCAATTACACATACAAACAAATTGAAAGAGTAACATATCAACACAACAGAATTAAGCAATCACACACATGCTTAAAAGATTAAATAGAGATGCATGTGTAGTAATCAGGTTTACTCTCAATAGACCTGATGCGAACCCCGTAACAACGTTGACTACGAAACCCACAACGAGATTGATGAACCCAAGAAAGCCAAATTAATCCAAGAGTTTAGGATTAACCCAAAAGAAAGTCGAACCAAAAAATCCAACAAGAATGACGCTTGAAAGACCCCTTGATCACGCAATCCAAGAATTAAATTCGGTTGTTTGAACGCCACAAGTTATCACTTGATAAGTTCGAAATTGTTTAATGAAGAACGATGAAGAGAAGACAATACGCCTCACTTTAATTCAATATCAATAATGTCAAAGGTTTTTAACAATTGAATGGAAACTCCTATTTATACTAAACCTAAAAACTAGGTAAAAATCGTTCAAAAGTCGAGCATAATCTCCAAAGTATGAAAAAGAATCAAAATCTAACAAAATATGAAAAATTACCAAAATTGGAAAATCGCCAAATTTTTGGCTTGTGCGGTTGCATGGTTCAACAAAAAAAATCCCAATTTAAGTTTCGGTATGCCACTATGCGGCCACATGGTGTTTTTGCTATGCGGTCGCACAGGCTTATTTTCAGCCTCCGATTTCGTCGCTTGATAACAAATTGATCCAAGTTGATTCGGCCTTCGACCCGAACATGAAAGTTGCTCCATTTTGAGTCCCGAACATGGTTCCATCAATGGTTTCTTAAACGAGCAATCCCATCGCTTGTTTCACTTGCTTTGCACTTGATCGCGTCATGGGTCCGCCATCGACTATCAACGGGTCTCGTCTCGCACTTGCCTTCGTCGGGCTCGACTCCTGGATCATATCATCCCCTCCCTCTTCAAAAGGATTCGTCCTCGAATCTGAACCTGCATCAAACAGAGAGAGATCAGATACATTAAAAGTAGTCGAAATATTGTACTCACCTGGAAGGTCCAACTTGTAAGCATTGTCGTTTATCTTTTCAATCACTTGAAATGGACCATCGCCCCTCGGTTGCAACTTGGACTTCTTTTGCTTCGAAAATTGCTCTTTCCTAAGGTGCACCCAAATCCAATCTCCTGGCTCGAATGTCACACGCTTCCTACCTTTGTTTGCCTGCGACACAACCAACTTACTTTTGTTTTCAATTTGCGCTTTTACCTTTTCATGGAGTGACTTAACCAATTCCGCCTTCTTTTTGCCATCTAAACTACCACGTTCATTCACAGGTAAAGGAATTAAATCCAAAGGAATTAGTGGATTAAAACCATATACAATTTCAAATGGAGAATATGGCGTAGTAGAGTAAACGGCTCGATTGTATGCAAATTCAACAAATGGTAGACACTCCTCCCAACTCTTCAAATTTTTACTGATTACTGTGTGTAATAATTGTGTCATAGTCCTATTCACTACATCAGTTTGTCCATCTGTTTGTGAGTGACAAGTTGTGGAAAATAGTAACTTAGTGCCTAACTTATCCCATAAAACTCTCCAAAAGTGGCTCAAAAATTTGACATCCCGATCCGACACTATACTTCTAGGAACCCCATGTAAACGCACAATCTCTTTAAAGAATAAGTCAGCAATGTTCGTGGCATCGTCCGTTTTGTGACATGGTATAAAATGTGCCATTTTGTTGAACCTATCTACAATAACAAAACTAGAATCCCGACCTTTCTTAGTCCTAGGTAAACCCAAAACAAAGTCCATCGAGATATCAACCCAATGCTCACTAGGTGTAGGTAAAGGTGTGCACAAACCTTGTGGTAAAACCTTAGATTTAGCCTTTTTACAACCTATACATCAACTACAAATTCGCTCAACATCACTTTTCATCTTAGGCCAATAAAAATGCTCCTTCAATACATCTGAAGTCTTTTGAACCCCAAAGTGTCCTATCAATCCACCACTATGTGCCTCCCTTACTAACAATTCTCGAATAGAACAATTAGGAACACATAACCTATTTTCCCGAAATAAATACCCCTCTTGCCTAAAGAACCTATCAACCGCCCCCTTAATGCATGACAAATAAATATCAGAAAAATCAACATCTTTTTCATATAATTCCTTAATATGTTCAAACCCAAGTAACTTAGAATCAAGAGTAGTTAGCAATACGTACCTTCGAGACAACGCATCCGCCACCACATTTTCCTTACCTTGTTTATACCGAATGACGTATGGAAAGGTCTCAATGAATTTCATCCACCGAGCATGTTCAATTTACCTTGTCCCAGCAACTGCTTTGGTGACTCATGATCGGTGTGTATTACAAACTCCTTCGGCCATAGATAATGTTGCCAAGTCTCCAAAGCTCGAACAAGTGCATAAAGTTCTTTGTCATATGTAGGATAATTTAAAACAGCTCCACTCAATTTCTCGCTAAAGTATACAATAGGCCTCCGATCCTGCATTAAAACTGCTCCAATCCCTATTCCTGATGCATTACACTCAATCTCGAATGTTTTGTCAAAATTAGGTGATGCCAAAACAGGTGCTTCACACTATCTACCTTTAATAGTATTAAATGCAAGTTCCTGTTCATCAACTCAATGAAAACCTACACTCTTTTTAACTACTTCCATGAGTGGTGTAGTGATAGTGCTAAAATCATTCACAAATCGCCTATAAAAACTAGCCAAACCATGAAAACTCCTAACTTCCGTTATACTTTTAGGTGTCGGCCAATCTCTAATAGCTTTTATCTTTTCATCGTCTACTTCTACCCCATTAGCACTAACCACAAATCCAAGAAATATAACTCTATCCATACAAAATGTGCATTTTTTAAGATTAGCATAGAGTTGTTCTTTTCTTAAAACAATTAGCACACACTTTAAATGTTCCAAATGCTCTCCTAAGTCTTTGCTATAGATTAATATGTCGTCAAAATAAACCACAACAAATTTTCCTATAAAAGCACGTAAAACATGATTCATTAAACGCATAAAAGTGCTAGGTGCATTTGTGAGTCCAAACGGCATAACCAGCCATTCATATAAATCATATTTAGTTTTAAAAGCCGTTTTCCATTCATCACCCTGCTACATACGAATTTGATGATACCCACTTTTTAAATCAATTTTAGAAAATATGCAAGCACCATGTAATTCATCAAGCATGTCATCTAACCTAGGTATAGGATGACGATACTTTACTGTTATGTTGTTGATAGCCCTACAATCCACACACATCCGCCATGTTCCATCCTTTTTTGGTACAAGCAAAATCGGTACCGCACCAGGACTCATGCTTTCCCTCACGTATCCTTTGCTCATTAACTCTTCCACTTGCCTTTGAAGCTCCTTAGTCTCCTTAGGATTACTTCGATAAGCCGGTCGATTTGGAATGATAGCTTCGAGTATGAAGTCAATTTGATGTTCAATGCCTCGAATAGGCGACAATCCACTTGGTGCATCCTCTGGAAATACATCGTCGAATTCCTGCAACAAAGACTTAGCCAAACTAGGGAGGGGTAGATTAGTTTCCTCAAAATTGAGGAGTGATTCCTTAAAAACGAACAAGATCATCTCTCTTCTCTCAACTACCGCCCTCCTCAAATCACTCTCTTTTGCAAAGAAATTCACTCGTGTTTTCTCTCTTCTCTCGGGGCACTCTCTTTCTTTTCTCTCTTGTGATTGCTCTCTCTTTTTCTCTCTAATGACTATCTCAACATTTTCTCTCTTTTTCTCCAACTCACTATTGTTCTCATTTTTTCTAACTCTTTTGCTCTCCTCTCTTCCTCACTTCTCAATTTTAATTGGTTTTCATAGACTTGCGCCGGTGTTAATGGCACAAGAGTAATGATCCTTCCATCCTTAATGAAACTATATCGATTTTTGTACCCATCATGCATAGCCTTCCTATCGTATTGTCATGGGCGCCCCAATAAAATATGTCCCGCTTGCATTGGCACCACATCACATACTAACTCATCCCTATAACTCCCAATTGACAAATTAATTAACACTCTTCGATTCATCCTCACCTCGCCACTCTCATTCAACCATTGCAATTTATAAGGTCTCGGGTGTTTCAACAATGTTAAACCCAACTTTTCTACAAGAGATACGCTAGCTACATTAGTGCAACTACCACCATCAATTAGAACACTACATACCGTATTGTTGACATGGCATCGAGTGTGGAAAATGTTCTCCCTTTGCAACTCCAAGTCATCCGCTTTGACGTGAGTAGTGAGAGCTCGCCTTGTGACTAGTAGATCCCCAACCGGCCCTTCAACTTTTCTTCTTCATTAACACCCTCAAACACCGGCATGTCATCAAACTCGCCATCACTATCGCTCACAATCTCTCCATTATCCCGCAACACCATCGCCCATTTGTTTGGGCATTGAGAAGCAATATGCCCCGTTCCCAAACACCTAAAACATTTGATGTCCCGATTGCGCGACGGTTGTGCCTCTGGTTTTGATATTGGTTTGCTAGCATTTTCATCCTTGCCCTTTTGCCAATCATTTTTACCTCTAGGTGCAGCCCCATTTTTGTTGTTGTCATCCCACTTCGATTTTCATGTTGGATTAGGAGTCGAAGTACCTAACGTTTGCCTAGACGTCCCCTTCCTCTTCAATTGCCTCTCGACCTTCATTGCCACATGTAACATGTCCTCGATTTTCACATAATGTTGCAACTCTACAATGTTTGCAATATCCCGATTTAACCCATTCAAGAACCGTGCCATGGTAGCTTCCCGATCTTCCTCCACATTAGCCCGAATCATAAGAATTTTCATCTCCTTGTGATAATCCTCTATGCTTTTCGATTCTTGATACAAACCTTGCAATTTTTGATGGATTTTCCTATAATAGTGACTCGGAACAAACCTCCTCCTCATCAACATCTTCAACTCATCCCAAGTGCTAATTGGCCTTTCCCGACCCCTACGTCGTGATGTAAGTACTTGATCCCACCAAGATATCGCGTAATCCACAAATTCAAGCACTGTCAATTTTACCTTTTTCTCCTCCGAATAATTATAGCACTCAAAAATCATCTCAACCTTCCTTTCCCACTCTAAATATGGTTCAGGATCGCTTCTCTCCTTAAATTGCGGAATAGTCATTTTAATACTCCCCAAATTTCCATCCACTTCGTCTGTCAAGTTATTCCTACCCCGTCTTTCCATTCTATCGCCCCTATGCCTCACTCAACCTATATCAATGTCATTTTTATCAAAATCATTATCATCACTATGATACTCATATCGCCTTCCTCTCCTAGATTCACGCCTACCCGACCCCCTAGCATTAGACATCTCCGCTTGTCCCCGGCTAAGATTAGCAATTGTAGTACCCATTTGCACCATCCATTCCCCTTGCCTATCCACCTTCTTCCTAACATCACCAAGTACCCTTTCAAACCTCCTTATCATGTCCTCTGACACATTGTTGTCATTACCGTTTCGGCTTGAATCAGAACCTTCTCTTTCCGATATCATATCACACAATTTTTTATGCCTCACAAAGATTTCACTCGGAAAACACTCACTATGGCTTTTTTTTCCCTCTATTAAACTCACCACTTGGCCTTTTACCACTCAAAGTCTCCCTCCAAGCACTTCAACGAACCAAGTGAACTAAGTCAATTGTTTTACCGGCAATTCAAACAAACCGAATATTAATCAAAGACCACGAGACTCAAAGGACTTGAATAAGTGGAATAGATGAATATTTTGACACGAATATGTGAATAGACTCAAAAGAAGAATGAAAGACTTGAGCCCAATTGAATATCCCAAAAATCAAACACAATGTAGGAATTGTTGTTGGTAGAAATTATATATATATATATATATATTTTTTTTGTTTTTGTGAACAATACTTCGAGATGGACAGTACCTCGAACGTACAACAACCTTTTTTTTTTTT
>NC_036256.1:4666938-4676154 GCF_002742605.1 Olea europaea var. sylvestris | reverse complement strand
AATCCAGCAAGAACGATGTTTGAAAGACCCCTTGATCACGTAATTCAAGAATTAAATCCGGTTGTTGAAACACCACAAGTTAACACTTGATAAGTTCAAAGTTGTTCGATGAAGAACGATGAAGAGAAGACAATACGTCTCACTTTAATTTAATATCAATAATGTTAAAAGGTTTTTTAACAATTGAATGAAAACTCCTATTTATACTAAACCTAAAAGCTAGATAAAAATAGTGCAAAAGTCAAGCATAATCTCCAAAATATGGAAAAGAATCAAAATCTAACAAAATATGGAAAATTGCTAAAATTGAAAAATTCGCCAAATTTTTGGCTTGTGTGGCCTCATGATGTATTTCCGTGCGGTCGTATGGTTTAACAAAAAAATCCCAATTTAAGTTTCGGTATGCCACTGTGCGGCCGCATGGTGTTTTTCCTGTGCGGTCGTACAGGCTTATTTTCAGCCTCCGGTTTCGTTACTTGATAACAAATTGATCCAAGTTGATTCGGCCTTCGACCCGAACATGAAAGTTGCTCCATTTTGAGTCCCGAACATGGTTCCATCAATGGTTTCTTGAACAAGCAATCCCATCGCTTGTTTCACTTGCTTTGCTCTTGATCGCGTCATGGGTCCGCCATCGACTATCAACGAGTCTCGTCTCGCACTTGCCTTCGTCGGGCTCGACTCCTGGATCATATCAAGACCTCACTAAGGTCATCATTCAACCTTAAAGCCACATTCACCTTGCTTCTCCCCTTATCTTTCTTTTTATTATCATTCTTAGGACAATCTATTTCACCATGTCGAAATTTATTGTAGTTAAAACACATCTTACGTTTCATACATATCTTAAACCTACATTTGCCATTAGATTTTTTTATAAAAAGCCTTTTTATTTTGCCAAATTAAAATGTCACGTTCAATTCTGATAATGAAAAATAAATTGACAACAAATTCACAAAGAATTCAAGGCAAATAATTAATAAGTAATTCTTAGGTCTAGCAACAGGCGATAGTTACCCTTCATGATAACCCAAATCCTAGCGCCACTACTCACGATGACTTCTAATGTGAAAAATAAATGACAATCCTACACAATAATTTAATTGTAATAATAAAAGGCAAAGAATACGGTACCGAGAAGGCCACGTCTGAAGGTCCGTAAATATTGAGATATGTGGATTCACTATTTTAGGGCAACCACTATCTGCCCCAAAGCTTCTGTCAACTATTGGATATGAAATGCACTCGATACTAGAACGTCGAAGGGTAAAATCATCCAAAATTTACCGCGTCACCGAAAACTGAAATCTAACAACACTGTAGGGTCATTCTTGTCGTCAGCAACATTCTATCTCTAAGAACCACCATTGAATTCCATAAGAAAAGTTGTCATGCGCCATCGTCATCTTTGCAAGTGGCCTAATGCATCGCTTCGTCGATCGGCACTTGTCCTCCACATGCTGAGCCCACCGGTGGTCTCCATTATTCCAATCGGGCACTGATTTGGCCCAAAAAAGCATTAACAAGTCTGGCCAAAATTTTTCAAAAGTGGACAGTTTTTGTCCCTGCTTTCCAGCTCCACTTTTTACCACTTCTAGTTAGTTTTTTAATGTACAAGCTCTAATTGCAAAAATCCTTGAAAAATCTTGAATTTGAGCTTAGAAAAACCACTAAATGAACACCACCCGACAAGCTCTACCCTAACTAAACCAACACTTTAATTGCCACAAGAACTCACTCCACTAAGAAGACTATGGTGGTGGTATATGCAATCCATGAATGAAGGAGAAAATGAAGGAAGACAGCAAAAGCTCTAAGCTCTCAAACTCCAACAAAAGCCGACCTCTCTCTTTCTCTCTTGTTTTCTCTTTTACACAACGCATACCTATGGCTGTAAGGTCACTCAATTGGGCCAACAGTAAGGTAAACGGGCCACCAATAAACCAAAGCCTAAACCAGCAAATGGGCTACAAAATCCAATATCACCTCCAACCAATACTCAACCACAACTTGGGCTTCCAAAATTGTTGGTCGCTTTCAGGTCAAGCCAAGCATATGGTGCTGATATATTATCCGACATCTGTTTTAAATTATCATCTGAAACCCAACAATATCTATAAGTACTTGCCAAACATATGCTAGTAATTAGTATAAAGAATCCCACAAAATAAATATTACTCTCATATATGGTGAAACTTGAAAGCTTATATAACCACGGACCATCTCATGAGAACCTACCATATGTAGGGAACCCTACTCTATATTAAAGACTGTAGATAAAGAATAAGTGAGCACGTTCGATACTCAATATTCTTAAGAACTTGATAGTAAAATAGATAAGAATACTCTAATTTTGTTTTGCTTTGTTTTTTGCTTTTTTTTTTTTTCTTTATTTTTTTTTTTTTTTTTTTTTTTTTTTTTTTTTTTTTTTTTTTTTTTTTTTTGTAACATCCAATCTTTCACGTGTCACTAAACACATAATATGGTCATAAATACAGTCAAACGTTTTGGTGAACTGATGAGAGGAGCCAACAACTGAATCCCTAGTGAGTAGTGGCTATAACTAGAACAAGAGTTAAATCCACCGTTGGCCACCAAACTCCATACTTTGTGTCATCATGGCTACGCAATTTGATTTTATCACCATTGCCACCCAATTTAATATAATGTTTCACAATAACTACCTAATTTCATATTACATTCCACCATGACTACCCAATTTCTTTCCACCATTTTTACTAATTTAAAGGAAAAAACAGCAACTTTGTATTATTTATAAAATAAATTCATATAAATAATATTTATTTTTTATTTTAAAACAAGTTTTTTTTATTTCTTTATTTTTATTTTTCTAAGTAACTTTTTTTAAAATAAGTCTTTATTATTTTTTAATGAACTTTTTTAAATATCATTTTTTATATTATTTTTCTGAGTAACTTTTTTTAAAATAAGTTTTTATTCTTTTTTCTAAGTAAATTTTTTAAAATAATATTTTATTTTTTATGTAACAATTTTTTAAAATAAGTTTTTATTTCATTTTTTTTTAAAATAAGTTTTTATTTTAATTTTTTAAAATTTATTTTATATATATTATGCAAAGTTACCGTTTTATCCCTTTTAAAATTAGTGAAAATTTTAAAAGAAATTGGGTGGCCTTGGTGAAACAGTATATAAAATTCAATGACCATAATAAAACGTTATCTAAAATTGAGTGGCTATGGTGAAGTAAAATCAAAGTGACACTAAGTTTAAAGTCGGGTGGCCATTGTGAAATAAAACTAAATTGAGTGGACATGGTGACACCAAGTACAAAGTTGGGGGGCCATTTATGAATTTGACCCCTAGAAATTTCTCGTCAAGTGAGTTATAACTTGCACGCGGTTTAGTCTTTCAAACTATACGCAGTCTCCTTTTCTCTTTATGATGGAATGCAGAAGAGAATGAACAATACGTACGTGTCATCTGGGGACCATAACCGTATTTATATAGCGATGCCCTTTGACCTGATTCGGCCCATCATAAAATTAGGAATCTGGGCTCGGTCTCTACACATATAGAACTCACACTTTAATTGGATGCATAATGGCCCAAAATCAAAACCTTATTAGATCACTTTAAATGGGCTCAACCGAATTCGATAGCCTTTAATTTAATACACAACAATTTACACATATAAACCCACACGATCGTTTAAAAATTCCTTACAATCTCTCACTTGGGCTATATGTGCACTTTATAATTGTGCATTAAACATAACCTTATGAGTACTCAGAATTTTGCTATCATTACTGAATGCATCCCCAAACAATCCTGTCTATTAATCATATCAACATAGAATCAAAGTGGCTTTAACTACTTTCATGTAGCTAAACCCATCAATGGTCACGTATATCAATATAACCAAATGACATGGATCAAGTATGGTTGTGTAGCATGGAAATTACATGTGATGTGATATGTAACATGCCTATTTCCAACTGATCCACCTTAATACCTTCGCGAGATCATTTTAAACAAGTTCAGAGATAATAAACCGAATAAACCTTATAACTGAAAATTAACTTTAACCATAAATCATATCTAAAATAACAGTACATGTGTCCAATGTGAAAAGCAAAAATACAAACTCCCATTGAAACTATATATCTTTAAGAGACATTACACCCATATAAGCAGTGTGCTCATGAAAGACCTTGGGCATTAATCCCTTAGTAAGCAGATCCACAACCATGGAGTTTGTCCCAATATGCTCTATTGACACCTGTCCACTTTGACCTCTTTCTTTAACAGCCAGGAACTTGATCTATATATGTTTTGACTTCGTTGAGCTCCTGTTGTTATTGGAATACAGCATTGCTGATTGATTGTCACAAAATATCTTGAGCGGTCTTTCTATATTGTTCACAATGCACAGCTCAGTGACAAAATTACGCAGCCATATTCCATGATTTGATGCCTTATAACACGCTATAAACTCCACTGTCATGGTGGAAATAGCTATGAGTGTCTGCTTAACACTCTTTCAGGAAATAGCATCTCCAGCAAGCAGGTAAATATTGCTTGAAATGGATCTCCTACTATCTTGGCATCCCGCGAAATCGGAATCAGAATAATCGACGATCTCTAACTGATCCGATCTCCTGTATATGAGCATGTAGTCTTTTGTTCTCTGTAAATACCGCATGACCCGTTTGACTGCTTTCCGATGATTCATTCCCGGGTTACTTAAATATCTCCCTAGCATCTCAATAATGTACGCTATATTAGGACGCGTACAAACATGAGCATACATCAGACTCCCTATAGTTGAGGAATAAGAAATCTTCTACATTTCTTTAATTTCCAAGTCATTTTTAGGGCACTAACTTAAACTTAACTTGTCTCCTTTAGACACAGGGGTGTCACATGGTTTACAATCGACACAGGGGTGTCACATGGTTTACAATCTTGCATACCATATCTTTTAAGAACTTTTTTGATACAGCTCTTTTGTGATAATCCAAGAATACTTCGAGAATGGTCTCGGTGTATCTAAATTCCTAATACAAAAGAGGCATCACCAAGATCTTTCATCTCAAAATTCTTTGTTAGAAATCTCTTGCTTTCGTGCAATAAGTCTATATTGTTGCTGGCAAGCAATATGTCATCGACATATATATCCAGAAAAATATACTTGCTCTCACTGAACTTGTGGTATATACAATCATCGACCAAATTCATTTCAAAACCAAATAAGATGACCACTTGATGAAACTTGTAATACCATTGACGAGACGCCTGTTTGAGTCCATAGATGGATTTACTTAATTTAAAAGCTATTTGCTTTGCATTGTCTGATATAAAGGTTTTTGGTTGTACCATATAAATTGTTTCATCAATGTCACCATTGAGAAATGCTGTCTTAACATCCATTTGATGTAACTCAAGATCAAAATGCGCTAACAATGCCATTATAGTCCTCAAAGAGTCTTTCGAAGAAACCGGAGAGAAAGTGTCTTTATAATCGATACCTTCTTTCTGTGTAAATGCCTTTGCGACAAGATGAGCCTTATACCTCTCTACATCACCATTCAAATCCCTATTGGTCTTAAATATCCATTTGCAACCAATGGGTTTCACACATTCATGCAATGGAATGAGATGCCATACGTTATTGTCCTTTATGGACTTTATCTCTTCATTCATGGCATCGAGCCACTTTTGAGAGTTGGAACTTTCCATGGCTTGATGGAAGTTGATCGGATCATCTTCCACCATTCCAATGTCAACTTCATATTCTTGAAGAAATAGATGTAATCATCCGAAACCGCACTTCTCCTCTCTCTAGTGGATCTTCTTAATGGCATTGGTCCTTGAGGCTATAGAGTTTGTTCTTCTCAAACAATTTATTGACCTTGAGAGAAAGATATGCCATTGTCTTGATCCGAAGTTGCTTCTTGAGCAATGTCAGGGATAGAAACCTGATCATTGTCAATGGCGATTGGAGGAATTTCAACATATTCCTCCTCAAAGACAAAGCAAGTAATCCTTTCTCTTCTCCCTCGCAAACTCAACATCCTCATAGAACCGAGCATTTTCTATCTAAAAAATTGCCTTAGTTGTGAGATCATAAAACTTGTAACCCCTAGATCTTTCAGAATATTCAATCAAGTAGCAACTGATGGTCCTTGCATCTAATTTTTTTTTCATTTGGCTTATAGGGCGTTGCCTTAGCTGGACATCTCCAAATGTGTATATGCTTCAAATTAGGTTTTTTGCTAATCCAAAGCTCATAAAGAGTTTTATTAGTAGCCTTACCCAGAACTCTGTTGAGTATGTATGCTACAGTCTTTAATGCTTCACCCCAAAGAGATTCTGGTAAGGTAGAATGACTAATTATACTCCTCACCATGTCCTTAAGCGTTCTATTTCCTCTTTTAGCAACACCATTCATAGTGGGTGAACCCAGCATAGTGTAATGTGGGACGATACTGTATTCCTCTAGGAATTCAGCAAATGGTCCTGAAAATTATTTACTTGAACCGTCATATTAGCCATAGTATTCACCCCCACGATCAGATCTGACATTTTAAATCCTTTTGCCGAGTTGGTTCTCAATTTCGACTTTATAGTTTTTGAACACATCCAGTGACTGTGATTTTTAATGAATGAGATATATATAGCAATATCTTGAAAAGTCATCTATGAACATTATAAAATATTTTGACCGTTCCAAGAACCCGTAGAGAATGGTCCAAAAATATCCGTATGTATAAGTTCTAAGATATTTGAAGTCCTATTGGTTTGTAATTTCCTTTTACGGGTTTGTTTTTCTTTTATACAATTGACACACAAATCATAATTTGTGAAGTGAAGAGAGTTGAGAATCCCATCAAACACAAGTTTCTCAATTCTCTTTTTGAAGATGTGACCTAATCTCTTGTGCCACAACGAGGCAAAATTCTTGGTGGTTAATTTTCGATTTACACCTCGAGTACTTACATGCCATGATTAATTAAAAGAAGCAATTGTATCAATTGAATAAAGATTATCGTAACTTGATAAAGAACCAAAACCAACCAATTTTGAATCATGAAACAAACTAAATTTTTCATTTCCAAATGAACAGGAATAACCAATTTTTTCAAAACAGAAATAGAAATCAACTTTCGTCTAAAAGATGGTACAATAAATGTCTAATCAAGATCTAAATAGAAACCAGCCTTTAACAATAATCTAAATTTTCCTATTGCCTCTATTTCCACCGTCTTGCCGCCATCAGCATATATGTATCTTTCACTGTCACTTGGATTTCGACAACTCATGCAACCATGCATAGACACACTGATGTGAGTTGTTGCACCAGAATCTATCCACCATGTATGTCTAGGTACCGAAGTTAAATTAACCTCAGAACAAACCAAATGAAGAAGAATGCCTTTCTTTACACGCCATGCATGGTAATTAGTACAATCTTTTTCTTATGACCTGCAGCTCCACAGTAAAAACAACCATATTCAGTTAGTTCCTTATGCTATTTCTTTTAGGATGCTGTACTCGTAGCTTCCGTATTAATTTTCCTTTTCTTGTTCCTTTTGTACTTAGATGTGGTGGCCAAATGAGCACTTTTTGTCTTCTCACGCTTCAATCTTTCTTCTTCTTGGATGCAGTGTGAGATGAGCTTATTGGATACAGTGTGAGATGAGCTTATTAAGGGACCATGAGTGCTTTTGACAGTTGTATCTCACCTTGAACTGACTGAAATGTGCCGGAAGGGATATTAGAACTAAGTGAACCTACAAGTCTTCAGATAAATCCAACTTGAGTACCTTTAGTTTTGAAGCAATGTGAGACATTTTCATAATGTACTCCCGAATGTTTCCTTTCCCTTCATACCTCATTGAGACAAGGTATGCCAAAAGTATACTTGTTTCAGCCTTTTCATTCTTGGCAAATCTCTTCTCAAGATCCTCGAGGAAACCCTTAGCCGTAGTCACCTTACTGGACATAGCGTCCTAGAATGCTTCTGGAATAGCACACTTCATGACCATTAAGTTTATGCGGTATTATCGTTCCCATTTTTCCATCACCCTCTTATCATTAGAGGTACTCCTATCAGTAACTGCGGCAGTTTGATCGACCCGTAAAGCAAGATCCAGGTCCATGACTCCGAGAACAATCATCATGTTCTCTTGCCATGCCCTGAAATTTGTGCCATTAAGCATTGTAATTGAATTGATGCAAGCAGAGATATTAGCAGCAAAACCTGAAACTGAATTAGAGAACGATTATTACGAATAGCTTACATGAATATCTTTAATATGCAAATAATAATAATAATAATAATAATAATAATAATAATAATAATAATAATATCAAATAGTGGTAGGGCCCATCACAAGATACTTAGCACAACATCAATAACTAGTCTTTGGACAGAAATATTAACTTGTAATCGGTACTCTTAGCGTAGTGATCAGACATTAACAATAAAACAACTTGTCAATCAATAAATCTTTCTTTGGATAGATTTATTGATCACACATTAAACCAAATAATCGTCACATGTTTATTACCACAGGTACACGTGTATTCGACTAAATATTAACCTTCCTTTGGGCGGATCAATATTCCCATGAATAACACATGCACAAACACCTTTTAATATTCTAAGTTAATTAATTTCCACAAGAGAGGTTTCTTTGACAACATGTTGCTTCAATTAATTCACTTTCGAATATTATATCCTTAAAAAGAGTTCTTAGTACCAAAACTTGAGATAGAAAATCACCAATTTTGCATATTTTGTTTAGTTTTAAACTTTAGGGGCCTTAGGGTTAACAATTCAATACTTTAGGGGGCAAAATTAATTAATTTCAAACTTTAGGGGCCAAAATTAATAAATTTGAAACTTTAGGGACCAAAATCGATCAATTCAAATCTTTAGGGGTTCAATTATAATAAATTAAAGCTTTAGGGGCCAATTTGAATTGAGTATTAAAGTTTGAGGGCCTTAATTATAAAATTCAGAACTTTAATGCCCCGAATTAATTAATTTTTAAACTTTAAGGATTGAATTATTAAACCCAAAACCTAATGGCCCAATTTGAATGAACTTTAAAATATTAGGGACTTAAATCTTAAATTTAAATCCTAACCCTAATTGCAAGCAGGGGCCTCAAGTAATCTAATTTTCAATTTACAAGTCAACCCCCCCCCCCCCCCCCCCCCCCCCAA
>NC_036256.1:4634194-4666918 GCF_002742605.1 Olea europaea var. sylvestris | reverse complement strand
AACCCCCCCCCCCCCCCCCCCAAATCATCCAAACCTGAAAAACCCTAAAAAATAAATAAATTTATTCTTCTCTTTCTCCTTAGGCGGCCGGAGAAGTGGACCAGCACAACCTGTAGTAGTGCGAGGCGCGTTGCAGCACTTCCGCGAGCAGCGCTTCGCGCTGCTGCATCCATGCCAGTCGTTGGAATACCATTTTTTTTTCTAACTTCATAAATCTGTGACTTTAAATTTGAATCCAAAACCAAACAATCCATAATCTAAAATTTTCTTCATCTATTAATCCATATTATGGAAGACAACCAAAAAGAATGTCATAAAAGTTTCCAAATTCTACAACATGTAAATCTAAAAATTGTCAAGTTTGAAAACTTAAAAGATTATTGCAAGAACCAAATAAAATATTCGATTCTCAATGATTCAACATAAAAAGGCTTTGATACCACTTATAGGAAATTTGTTACCTTAAATCAACAATCTTCATGTTGGATCATCAAGAAATTCAAGAATTATAGCGGAAACGTACTTGAATCAGACATGATTAATAGCAATGGACGAATCTCAGGGTTTAGTCTTTCAAATCTACATGCAGTTTTCTTTTCTCTCTGTAATGGGATGCAAAAGAGAATGAACAATACGTACGTATGATCTGGAGATCATAACCATATTTATATAACGATGCCCTTTGACCTAATTCGGCCCGTCATAGAATTAGGAATCTGGACTTGGTCTCTACACATATAGAACCTACACTTTAATTGGATGCATAATAGCCCAAAATCGAAGCCTTATTAGATCACTTTAAATGGGTTCAACCGAATTCAATAGCATTTAATTTAATACACAACAATTTACACATATAAATCCACACGATCGTTTAAAAATTTCTTACAGATATATCCACAACAAAGTATATGCATACCCTAAAGGTCAGGTCTATCTTGGATCAGATATCTGGGTATGGGTCTTTCCTTTGCTGCTCCCACAAACCTCATCTCTTATTTCCTCAACTGGATAATATATATCATAATGAAACACACTTGTGGAGCTGTGTATTGACTTTGACAGATAATTGCCAACTGAGTTTCATTGTCCCACCGTCCCACATGCCCTTTTAACCTATTTTAATCCCATCCTCTGCCTTTCCCTATTTAAGAGCTCATATCTCATTCAAATGCAAGAAAAGAAAATTGGGTACTAGATTTATACAGAAAGTTGTGGTAATTATTTGTTCTGTGCTAGATTTACTCCTCAAGATTCCTCCAGTGCAAGACAGACATAAACTCATATTTATATATGGAACCAACTGTGGAAGTAGAAGATGATGTTTTCTTTGCAGATTTAAGCAAGCGAATCTCTCTTCTGATCATGGATGATGATGACGACTCGCTTCATGAAAATTTTCCATCTGTTACTTCACAGGTTCTTCATTGTCCACTCGCTTTGTTAATTGTTCGACATAAGAGAGACCATGTGAGATTAATTTTTAGATAAGATGGCTAGTGGCACTTGTTGCACCAACATATCACTGTGAAATATACTTAACTAGTATTTTCGTTTCAAAAATAAAAAATCTAACTTGGGAAAAAATTATTAATTTTTCCATTTCCAAATAAATTATAGAGACATAGGGGGAACTTTAACTTAAAGCAATGAATAAAAAATATGAATTGCTTTTGCGGAAGTGATGCCTAAAATGTAATTCAATTTCTACCTTCGAATTTCGATCTTGTTCATATGCGCCTGTTTTATATGATATCGTAACTCTTCTTGAAGAAGAGGATTGTCGCAAATGTTGCTTCGTTCCTAAAACAAGGAATCAAGTCCCCCATATGCTTGCCCTCTGCTATTTTAAGGCCACTAGATAGATGCTGGTTAAACTGATTTAATTTTTTCCACGTAGAGATTTTCACTGAAGGAATTTACTTTCCGATTTAAAAATAAAAATAAAAATAAAAAAATTGAATGTTCAGCTTCATTAGGTCCCAATTAAGAATACACTCAACAGTCAACTTTTAGGAAAAGACTTAAATAATTTTCACTCACTACTTTTCTCAAAAACATGGTTTCTAGATGACGGTGTTGCCATGCTTCTAGTTTCCATTTGGGTGCAATTTATGTACAATAAATACAGTATGGTACCAAGGTCGCCCTGAGACAAATTTCAAATATGAGATCCTATGTATGTGTAAAAATACATGTAAAAAAAAATAATAATAATAATAAATAAATAAAATTTGGGGCTCTCACTGAAGTGGGGCCTTAGCCGATCGCCTACCTCACCTATAGTCAGGGTCAGCACTGTATGGTACTCACTGGGTGATTGTCACTCTGCCTAAAGGCATACGCCTGATTAATGATGCTCATCTTGTTGGATGTTTTGACCAAGTTGAAGATTTGCTAAACCAATCATTTGTCTTTTTTTGAATATTTTCAGGCCTTCACTCAGGCAATCCATCCAGCCACTCAAATGCCAGTTCTTCATCAGAAGACATGCACAAGAGAATGTAAAGGGACTGGTGTTTTTATTCCACTTTCTTCTCATCAAAGAAGGAAGAATAGGCAGGAAAAACATATTAAATTCCACAGGCATTCCGATATCTCAAGAGGGCTTCCTGACGTCGCTTACAATAGAAATAACAATAACACGCCAAATGATTCACTTAACCCTAGAAGATTTTAATTATTACACTATTTATTTGCTCTCCGAAGTCTACAACTCAAAAAGGCAAAGATATTTAAGAATATTTAAATGACTGCGTATAAAGAAAGGTGTATTGATTTTTGCCTCTTGTAGTGAAATTGAATGATGATCGTTTCTTAGGCTGGAAATGTCTATAGTCTATGTTTGATATTGTCTATAGTCTATGTTTGATATAGCTAAAAAAGTTGATGCAAATTTAATTTAAAGTCAACAATAAATTTTAAGTACATATTTTATTGAATACGCGCCTCTTATTAGCTTTTCAAACGCATATTCATCAATTTTTATCAAAAAATTTCTAAAAATCAGTTTTCTATCTTAGCAAAATTAAACACGGATGTGGTGTAACCTTGTCATCTTCGTTCAGTGCACTAGATTTCTCAATAGGTTGGGAAAAAACTATATATATTTTACTATTGTCTATTGATTTAAAATGAGTTGTAAATAAATGGATAATACTTGTGAATTTCTTAGAATGTTTGATTTGAAATGAAGTTTAACTATTTGCAAAAGATTTATGAATTTTACCAGATGCAGAAGTTTGGAAAGTATTTATAAATGATTTAAATATAAATATATAGAAATATATAGAAATAAATGATGAATAAGTGGATAGTAATTATCAATTCTTCGAAATGTGTAAATAGAAACTGGGATCGAGTATTTATAAACTATTAATAAACATGAGCCAGACATGCTTAGATAAATTTGCTTCGTATCTCAAAAAATAAGAACATGTTTGGAAAGTCAAATTATAATTTAAGTTGATCAGAGGTAGATGAGGAAAAAATTCACTCTAATCAATAGTAATTGTGTTTATAACAAGACCTCAATACTCTCAATTAAGATCTAAGGCTTTCAAGAAGTTGTATGAATATTATAGGAACAATACAAATCGTGACTAATATATATATATATATACCCTAGAAATCAAGTTATAGAAATATTGGACTCCTATTTTTGTATAAAGTTATAAAAATTGAAACGGGCCTGGGCAGAATAGCACCATCGTTTGAACAATAGGCTAGTGGTAGGCAGGAGATAGCTTCTTTGTTCGTGCACCGAGAGAGCAATAGGCGAGCAACAAGTCTCTATAGAAAATATGAAGGAGCCACTAGAGCGGCCAGCTAGCGAAAATAAAACAACTTATTTTTTTTTCGGTTCACAATTTTTATCTCTTCAAGACCACTTCAACCAAAACTCCAATACCTACCAAAATTTGGGTCAAACTACAACAAATCTTCACCTTTAATCAAATTCTAAAACAAGGAATTCCAAAACACATCTCCAAATTAAACATCTCACTCTCTTCCAAAAACAAGCCCCAATGGACTAAATCAATGATAAACACTAATTAAGTTCAAGAATGTTCAAACATAGTATTGAGATGTTGTTTTGTCATCATATCAACATGATTATCCTTGGTATCAACTTTATTCACTGTAATATCACCATGAACAGTCATATTATGCAAAAAACGATACTTCACATCAATGTGCTTAGTCTTCTTATGAAACATGTGATTCTTAGTAAGAAAAATAGCACTCTAACTATCACAATATACTGTAAAAATTTGCAAGTCTTTAATGATTTCACCAATCAATCCCATCAACCACATAGCCTCCTTACATGCATCTATAATGGTTATGTACTCTGTCTCTATTGTAGACAAAACTATTGTATTTTGCAAAGTAACTTTCCAGCTAATAGTATGATCTCCAAAGGTAAACATACCCTGTAAGTGATCTTTTCTTATCAAGATCCCCTGTATAAGCTGAATTCACATATCCAATGATTTCATCTATATTTCTACCAAAATGTAAGTAAGCATTAGTAAAGCCCTTCAAGTATTTGAATATTTATTGCATTGCTTTTCAATGTTCCTTGTCAGGATTTACATTGTACCTACTAACTGCACTAAATGCATGTACCAAATTTGGCCTCGTACAAATCATAGTATATATAAGCAATTCAACTGCGTTGGAATAAGGGACCTTGACATATATAATCAATGTCTCCATCTAATTGAGGTCACAATCCAAATAATAATTTGAAGTGGTTAGCGATAGCCTTAGCATTCAACATATTAAACCATTGAAGCAACTTCTCAATGTACCACTCTGACTCAAATACAATCTATTAGCCCTTCTACCCCTCAAAGTTTTCATACCAAGAATTTTATTTGCTATACCCAAATCTTTCATCTCAAACCCTTACTAATTGAGATTTCTCCTTTCTAACCTTTGCTTTGTGACTGGGAGGATATCATCAACATATAATAGCAAATATGTTATTGATTTACCATCTTTCTTTCTAAAGTACAAATAGCTATCATAATTACTTTTAATGAAAATATGAATTGTCATGAATGAATCGAACATTTTATACCACTGTCTCAGTAACTGCTTCAGTACATACAAGGATTTTTTTAACAAGCATACATAGTCTTCCTTTCCAAAAATTATGAAGTCTTCTGGTTGTTGTATGTAAATGTTCTCTTCAAGTTCTCCTCACGTGAATGCTGATTTGAGATCTATCTACTCAAGCTCCAAATCATTTTTTGCCACTATCTCAAGTAAGCCCGTATTGAACTATGCTTTATTAATGGTGAGAACACATCTATGAAATCAATACTTGGAATCTGACTATAGCCCTTTGTTACCAATTTGGCCTTATACCTAGTATTTTCAATCCTCGATGTTCCTTTCTTCCTTTCGAACACCACTTATAGTGAACAACCCTTTTATCCTTAGGTAATTTCACCAAGTCTCGAGTACTATTTTTATTCGATGACTCATTTTTCTCCTAAACAGCATTCAACCATCTATTAGAATCACTGCAACTAGCTGCATATGAATATGTAGCAGGTTGTTCAGTGGAATCAATATTTTCAGCAACACTCAATGCATAAGCTATCAAATCTAATTCTCCATACTTATGTAGAGGCCTATTTTGTTCGCGAGATTTGCCCTTAGCTATCGAATACTGTGGTGTTGCTGGTGGTATACGCAAAGTAGGCAAATTATTACTGTCTATAACTCTAGACTAGATTCATTTATAGTAGATTGTTTTGAAACCTTTGGTTGTTCCCCTGGACAAATTTCTAGCTCCACAAAGTTGAATGATCATCAAATATTATATTTCAACTAACTACCATCTTTCTTGTCTCAGGACACCACAATTTATACCCCTTTACACCTAATTTATATCCAAGAAACATACACTTTCTAGACTTAGATACCAACTTTCCATTATCTATATGAGCATAAACAGGACACATAGATATTTTTAAATTAGAATAATAAGAAGGTTTACTAGGCTATACATATTCTAATGTCTTTTTATTAATGATAGTCGAGGGTGAGCGATTAATCAGCAAATAAGCTATAGTATTAGTTTAAGCCTAAAAAATCTTAGGCAATTCAAAATTTGATAGCATACAACTAACGTTTTCCATCAAAAGTTCTATTTATCCGATCCACCACACCATTCTATTTGAGAGTTTCAAGCACTATCAAATATTTCAAGATGCCTTCAACGCTGTAGAAGCTACTAAATTTTTCTGAACAAAACTCCAACCCCAAACTTAATTTCTATATTGTCCCCATGTAGAGCAATTTATAATCAAAAGTATAGGACTTGAAATAACAGAAAAAACTAAGACTTTTTGGAATTTCTACATGTCAAAATTGTTTCAATTTCAATGCAAGGAAATTTTTGCACAAATATATTATACATCAATATATGAATGTGTGGTACGAATTAAGAGGGAAAAATATTGAAGTAAAGTTTATTGGAAATTTTCATCACATTTTGTGTTCAAAATTTTTTTTCCAGTTAATTCAATGAATTTGTGAAGTTTTTAGACCCAGACCCAATTTATGTACTCAATCCACATTTATCAACTTCATGAACTGATCTATCCCTAAACTCCATCATCCAATATCTAAATCCTACCAAAATTTCAAACTTTAAACCCCAAGTTGAATTAAATTCTTGTTTTAGGAGAAAAACCCCAAAAAATTTTGAAGTAAAAACTTTCAAACAACCCAAAGAATTTTGAATTTATTTATTTATTTATTTTTACACTAAACAACCCCAACTTCATGGACTGAACTATCCCTATACTCCATCATTCAGTGTCTAAATCCTACCAAAAATTAGAACTTTGAACAACCCCAAGCTGAAGTAAAATTTTGTATTAGGAGAAAAGAAAGAAAAATTGGGTTGATTTTCAAATTATTGGAAACTAATCGAATAATTCAAGTTCAAAGAACCAACTTAATTCCTTTCTCCACAATGCAATTAACAAAATTCATTTTGAAAATTGAAAGATTCCCAAATTATAAGAATTTGAAGTTCTTGGCATTATTACCTTTGATTTGATTTTGGAGTAATGTTTGGTGTTGGATTTGTTGATTAGAACTTGTAAATTCTTCTTAGAACTTATTCAATTGAATTTTGAAGATGGGAGTTTATGATTTGGTTTGATTTGGTGTGAAGAGTATGTTATTTTATTTTTCTTCTTCCTTTTTTTTTTAAAAAAAAAATTATAACCAACCATAGGTGACCGTGGTTCGCAAAGTCACAATTGACTAGCAAAAGACACGGGCGTATTGTGGACTATAATTGACTATGTTCAAACCATTTTTTATTCTTTTGAAAACATGTTTATGTGTAATGTGTAATCCTTTTTTCATAATGAAGTGTATTGAGGAATAAAAATAAGGTTTAGTGTGTGTTTGAGCTACATTATTTTGAAAGAATATATTTTGAAATAGTAGATTGATGGAGAATGTGTGGTTAAAAATGAGAAAAACTTCGAATTTGCGCGTAATATTATTTTATTGAAAAATGTGTGGTTGAAATGATGTCAAATCACTGTTTAAGAATGAATTTTTTTGAAAGAATGTGGCTCAAACAAGGACTTAGATAGATGAGTCAACTTGTAAAATTTATTGATTTATAATATAAAATTTAACTTTAGTCATTGATTGATCGTAATAGCTCGATCTAGGATCTTTAATCCTTATATTCTTTGCATTGTCGAGGTTTACATCCTTTCTTTGCTTTCCAAATTCTGCAATCTTCTTTTTCAACTTTGAGAGCTCTATTTATTTCACCAATTTCTCTTCAATCAGGATTAGGTGATTTCTCTTCATCAATTCTACAATAATCTTTGCGGTTACATGATAGCTCAAATCAAGTATAGATGTCGAATACTTCTTATTTAACTTCCATTCTCAAGATCAGCTTATATTTCTCCATGTCTTTTAATGTTTGATCGGTTTGTAAGAATGTTCTACCTCATATCACTGGAATATTTTGTTCTTCTAGGATTAATAACACAATGAAATTAGTTGGGAATATCAGTTTTTTACTTTGATAAGCACATCCTTAATCTTGCCTCGTAGATGTATGATTGTTCTGTTGGTAAGCTGCAGTGATACCTAAAAATTTATGGGGAACGCTCTAGTAATGCTTAAAAAACACTTAAAGCGTTGCAACGTCAAATTCAAGTTTTAAGCTTACCAAGTTTACGTTCCAATTAACAATTATTCGACCTTACTGCGGACTTACTAATATAAGCAACAAGTCACTTATTATTAGTCATCTAGATGATTAAACAATCAAGTCCAATTAATTCCTAAGGTTGAACTGCTGGTTTGTACTGCATAAAGTAAATAAAACAGTAAAAACACAACTCACATTATGATGATGGAGAAACCCCAACGTGGGTAAAACTTCGGGACCAAGCCAATGACTTCACTTTTTCAATTCAGCAAGTACAAGTTCCCAAACTCCATACCCAATCAGACCCGCTATTCCAGTCTCACGATCTATTGCCGTAGATGTAACTAGTCTCCTACTAGATTTCCCGATCTACCTCCTGCAATTCAATCTGCTGTCCACTATAGTCTCCTGGTTCTTAGCTGATTGTATAACCAAGTGAAATTCCAAAAACCACCTGTTCTTGTCCAATTCACTGCGCTTGTCGTCCAACTCTCTTAATCCCCAATGAGAAAGTCCCTTCCTTACAAGATTAAGGAAGCACCAGTGTTTTGTTTTCAAGACCTTTGATGTTTTCCAAGACTTGGTTGCTGGATCTCAAAAGCAATATGTATATAAGTTGACAGGACGTAATTTATATCCAATTAAAGTTGCCACCTTTTTCCAATTTTTTGTCTCAGTCATGTTCGACGAGTCTTCTCCGTGTTTTCCTTACTACCACCACTATTCTGCTTTCTAAAATTCTTCCTACCGTCTCTTATATGTGTCCAAAGAAATCCAATTCTAGTCCAAAAGCAACCACCAGTAGTCGCCGTTTATATTTGTATGTATTGCTTCGGTTTTCTCTTTCTTTCAGCCCAAAAAGACCAGCCTCCAATCTATGTAAATATATATATAATTCAGCATCCTCAATTTCTCAATTCATGAATTCTTGTGCCTCAATTCTTCCAAAGCCGCCGCCAACAATGTTGTGTATATATTTGATAGCAGCTCTCAATTTTCAACTATTCAAACGAACTCCAAGTGGCTATCTATTGTGTTTGTATATTACCTCAAATTTGCCTCAATTTCCGTGTTTGTATGTATATATATCTTCAGTAGCCAGCACCTTGTCTTCCTCAATTCCTGTGCATATATATGTGACAATTTCAGCCACATTTTCTGTAGTTTTTCTCCTCTAATTCCTCCTACACCCGCCTTTTTTCTTGTTTGTATAATATAGTTTAGCCACCATGTTTGACTCTTGAAAAACTAACACAATTTGTTTATGTATATGATATATTTCACAGCAGGCAACCTTTATGTTATTTCCTTCAGCAGCAAGAAACCCTTTTTTCTTCTATTTTCCGGTTGTAGACGTATACATGTATATATTTTGGCTGCCCTCATTTTTTTTGTTCATCTGTGTGTCTAATAAATAGACTTTAACTTATGGGCCATAATTTTCCAAGCTCAAACCCTAGCCTAACTCAAGTATACAATATTGCACTTCACACCTTGACTTTTAGACATGTTTAACTAAGTCCTTTTTTGTTCATAGAATGCCAACTACAATTAAAAACCTAACAATACTAATGTTGCTTTAATTTCACCCCATCACAATTTCTTATTAACAGAATATAACATTAAATTTACTCTAGTACCTGAATCCAACAAGACATTAAATGAATAAGTATTTCCACTTTTTAGCGATGTAAAATTCCATGAATCTTTCTATTTAGGAGACAGTTTGTTTTCCAATTCTGCACTACTTTCATTGTTACTGCCACAATCTCAAATTCTCGAAGCTTTCTTTTCTTGGTTTACATGTCCTCTAGAAATTTTGTATAGCTCAGAATATGTAATATTGCTTCAATGAATTGAATATTGATGTAGAACCTCTTTAGAAGTTCCAGGAATTTTTCAATTTTTGTGTCAATCTTGGTTACTTAACATTAGATATCATTTTTTTGTAAGTTCAATTTTTTCTTAAATCTTCTGTTAATCTATGTTAATTATTTCTGGTTGGCTTTGAATGAATATTTTATAATTATATTCCTCTTAGTAGTTATTGTGTGAATATTTTTCTCTCCAACCTATTTCGAAGCTTTTGGGGAGAGGATAGGATTAGAGGTATTTATGCTGGAATATTTACCAAAGCCCTTGGTTGATCACTTTTTACTACTTTTATTAACATCATTTGCTCTTTATGATTAGTCTCTGTATTACTATGGAAGGTTCTTGCTATTCGTTCTGAAAGTATAGAGGTATCAAAATAGTGTGTGTTTACTACTTTCTTATTGATACTTGCTAATTTTTGTTTGTTTCAATCTACTAGTTGTGAATAAGGGTTGCACAGTTGTTGTGAATTATTTTGGATGTAATTTGCTTGTTCTCCTAGAGAGGCGGCAACAAAAAGTTTTATTAGGTAATTTGTTTTCAAACGACCTTCTCGGGCTATAATTTTAACTTGGTTTTAATTTCAGTCTGCTTAGACCAAATGATTGAACAATATATCGACGCTGCAAATGGGACGACCCAAACCCAATTTGGATGGACCACTCAAAGCAATCTAATTGAGTAGAGTTGTTCGTGGTTCGACCCATTTACTTGGATGTCTTAGTAATGGTACCATTTAGAAGCCCACTATTCTTGTGATGAGCCTTTTGGACCACTACTTTAACCTAACACTACTTACCTTATTTGTTTACACAATTTGGTTAAAGAGGCCCGTCTCCAAGTCGTGACTCTGCTGCCTTTTATTCTTCTCCATTTCTCTATCCATTTTTGGTTGGCTTACTTCAACTACCTTTTTGGTTAATCCAATAACAACTGTAAGGGAGAAAGAATCTAGTTGGGTGTTTGGGTTGTTGCTCAATTGCGGTTTTGATTCGATGGTGAACTGAGCTCAGTAATGCCTGTTGGTCGTAAAATATTTGGTATCAGAGCGAAAGTGAGGAAAATTTGACCAAAATCCGATTAAAATCACGAAGGGAAACATGATTTTCTTCAAAACCCAAATATGAAATTCTTGATTTTCAGTCAAACGAGACCTCTGTTGGACTGATGGAAGCTGAACCCATAACCAACAGGTGGAGGTGTATCTAGTGGTGACGTTTTTCAGTAATGCGTATTGGCATTTTTCGACGAGCTCTTTTCGGGCAGTGTTTTTATTTTGAATTTCTAAACACATTGATATTATTTCTTTTTTGTTTTAGGTTATCCAGGAAAACATAGATGATTTTGCCCCTAGATATAAATCTGCATTCGTGGCTAATTGCATAGGTATTTTTGCTGAATTTTTAGGATGAATAATGGTAGCCCTAAAACAGTAAATTCACATCTCTCATAATTTACGGACTCAGATTCGTCCACTCTAATAAATTGGCTCATCCCATATAGTTTTACCATTAGCGCATCACAATGTGGGGTGACAATAGGACTGTGGTTACCGTGAAGAGGTAATAATGCTAGTGTTAGAAATTAGGATTACTTGCTCTTAATTGTTACGATTGAGTTCGTACTTTTGATAAATTGGCTTATTGTTCTTTATGCTATAATTATCGTGAAATCTCTTTTGAGTGGATGTATCTATTTTTGTTACATTGCCAATTCCGTTGCGTCGTTAATTTTGCTAGAATAATGAAACCTTACCCGTTCGAACATTTCCTTGGTCTAAGACCGTAATTCTCATGAAACCTTGAAATTTTAGAAAGGAGTATATTGTATGTTACCCTAGGACTACTTTGTATTGTTTGACTGTGACTTGTGCATTTTTTTGATTGATTAGTGAAAATGACAACTCACAACTTCAATTTGGAGATTTTTAAGGAAAAATGTAATTTTTCAATCTGGCAACAATAAATGAAGGATATTTTGGTCTAACAAAAAGTTTCAAAACTCATTAAAAGCAATTTCCAGCTAATTTTGTAAAAGAACAAAAAGAAGAAGTTGATGAGCTTGCTTATACCTCAATTATTTTACACTTGCAAAAGGTTTCCACGAGGTCACTGAACTTTAAAAATTGCCACATTCATCACTTTGTAAAAGGTTTCCACGGGTCATTGAAGGTTTCCCCTGGGTCACTAAATTTAGTTATTTTCAGGAAACCTTTTGCAAAATTCAGTGACAAATTTGATGATTTTTAAAGTTCAGTGACCCCGTGGAAACTTTTTACAAAATTTAGTAACCATTTGGGTAATTCAATCTCAAATCTACCCTGAACCAACTTTACGTACTTGAGCATATTTTCAACTTTAAAATGAATCCTTCAAGGGGTGTTGATGACAATTTAGACCTGTTTAACAAATTAGTTCAAGATATTGTTAACTGTGAAAAGTTATTGTCCGAAACCTACAAGGCTATAATTTTGCTTAACTCTATGTCTGACACGTATAAGAAAGTTAAAAATGAAATTAAGTATGTTAGAGATACTTTGACGCTTGAAATTATCATTGACTCACTTAGAAGTAAGATGAAAATTAGAGTTGAAAAACATGATAAGAAAAGTGGTGAGATTCATATAATGTGAGGGTAGAACTCAGTTTAGGCGAAACAGTCATGATGGATACTAAAGTAGTGGCGAGTCAAGTAGTAATGGAGGGATAAAGAAGGGCAAAGGTAGGTTTAGATCAAAGTATAGAATTAAGGTTAGAAAATGTTATGACTGTGAGAACACAAGGCATTTTATAAAAAGATTGTTATAAGGAAAATGGTAAGCAAAAGGTTAAAGAGAGAGATGAGGTAAACATGTTGTCTTCTACTTTCGATATTGATGATAGTGAAGTTTATATGATTACAAGTCATTTTGTTTATACTGATGAACTGAATCTAACTTTCAATCCCCGTATACTTGAGTGGATACTTGATTTTGGTGCATCTTTTCATGTGACATCTAAAAAAACTGGTTTGAAGACTTGCATAAATCTAATGTTGGGCATGTTGTACCGAATGATAATCTTGCCTGCGCTATTGCTGGAATTGGTGATATTAATATAAATTTGACATTGGCTTTATGTACACCTTAAAAGATGTTGGATATATTTCTGAACTGTCTAAAGATTTAATTTTAATAGGAGGACTTGAAAAAGATAGCTTCATCGGTAAAATTGAAAATGAAACATTAAAAATGATTATGAGTGCACTAGTCTCCATTAAGAGAACTAAGAAAAATGACATTTATATCACTACTGGAAAAGTGATCAAAGGTTTAAACTTCTCTATTTCTTCTGCTGAGGTTGATCACACACATGTATAGCATAATAGGCTTGGGCATGTAAGCATTAAAGGACTCAAGTTTCTTAATGAAAAAGGTGCATTTGGTAGTGATTATGTGTCTGATTTGTCATTCTGTAATTACTATATGCTTTGTAAGTATCATAGAACTTCTTTTTCCACAAATATTCATAAAGATAAATGCATGCTTGAATATATGCATTTAAATCTGTGGGGACTTGCTGCTAATAATCTCACCTCAGGTAGAAATATGTATTTCTGATCTATTATTGATGATTACACTAGAAATGTGTGGGTTTATGTTTTAAAAGATATAAATCTGACACTTTTCACAACTTCAATAACTGGAAAAGACAAGTAGAAAACCAAATTGGTAAAATCATTAAGTTCTTAAGAACATATAATGGCATAGTATTTTGTAACACTAAATTTGGTAGTATGTATAAAGAAAATGGAATAACAAGACATAAAACTGTTCCTTATACTCCCCCAACAAAATGGGATAGCAGAAAAGATGAATAGAATCATGCTTGATAAAGCGCGTTGCATAACATTAAGTTCTTGTGTCCCAAAGTCGTTTTGGGGTGAAGTTGTTATGATTGCTTATTATTTGATTAATTTGACCCCATCTGCTTCTTTAAATGGTAATAGTCCTCATGAAATGTGGTCCGGTAAACTAAGTGATTACTCTATACTTAGAACCTTTGGCTGTGCTTTTTTTTTCTTTTTTTTTTTTTTTCCATTAGAGTAAGGGAAAGCTTGAACCTAGAATTAGAAAATGTGTTTTTTTTAGGGTACCCTGAGGGTGTTAAGGGTTACATGTTATGGAATAGAAGTTAAAGGAGGTTAAAATCATTGTGAGTAGATATATCATGTTTAATGAGGGCGAGATAACTTGTCTTAAGGGTGAACCTAAACCTCTGAATGAAACAGAGGAAGGTGAAGAGAGAAATCGGATTAAGGTGGAGTTAGGAAAACTTAATGCATCTGTCCTTGCTACTCTAAATGAGGTGGAGACTTGAGTTTAGGAATTTGAGGTGGATAATAGATATGAAGTAGTGATAGAGGAGCATCTTAAGGAAGAAAATCCTTTAGCAAACTACAATTTAGTTAGGGATAGAGAGAAAAGACAAGCGAGAGAGTCTAGGAGATTCGGATATGAATTTGAGTTAGCTTTTACTTACACTAGTTATGAGGAGTTATTTGATAGAGAGCCAAAAACCTTTTAGGAGGCAATGAAGAAAGAACAATCTGAAGAGAGGCTTAAGGCAATGAGAGAGGAGATGAGTTCCTTATAAAAGAATCAATATTGGAAAAGAGTACCTAGAACTAAGAATAAATCTACCTTCGATTGCAAGTGGGTTTTTAAAGTTAAAGAGGGTACTAGTGCCTCGGAACCCTTAAGGTTTAAAGCTGGGTTAGTGGCTAAGAGTTACACACAAAAGGAGTGTGTTGATTTATAATTAGATTTTTTCACCAGTTGTTAAGTACACTACATTAGGGTTATGCTTGCATTAGTTGCACATTTTGACTGAGAACCTGAACAACTTGATGTAAAAATTACTTTATGAATCAATAGAAAGGTTTTAAAGACAAACTAAAACCTAATCATGTATGTTTTCTTAAAAGGTCTTTATATGGCTTAAAATATTCGCCAAGATAGCGGTACAAAAGATTTGACTCCTTTGTACTCACTATAGGGTTTCAATGAAGTAAGTTTCATCATTGTCGATATTTTCAACATAACAATGCTGATAACAACTCTTTGTTTTTATTGCTCTATGTGGATGATATGCTTTTGATTGGTTTATCACCTAAGAGGATAACTAACATAAAAACAAAGTTGAGTGACGAATTTGACATGAAAGACCTAGAAAAGGCTAAGAAAATCTTAGGCATGGAAATTAAAAGAGATAAGTCAAATTTTGCATTGTTTTTGCATTAGTTGCTTTATATTTCAAAGGTGTTGAAAATTTATGGCATAAATGGTTACAAACCCATTACATTATCATTAGCTAATCACTTTGCATTATCTAAAGACCAGGCTTCATATAATGAACATGAAGTAGAATACATGAGTATGATTCCATATTTTAATGTGATTGGATCTACTATGTATTTGATGGTTTGTACTAGAATGGATTTAGCTTTTGCTATTAGTACTCTTAGTAGATACAAATCTAATCAGGGTCTCGAGCATTAGGAAGCCTTGAAGTAGCTATTAAGGTACTTAAATGGAAATAGTGATGTCTAAAGTTTGGTGCTAGTGAAGAAGAAGTGAAATTGAAAGGTTTCATAGATACGGACTATACGGGGGATAGGATGATAGGAAATTGATTTCCTCTTATGTGTTTACTCTATCTAACTCTTGTGTTAGTGAGAATCACAGTTACAATACATTGTTGCACTTTCCACGACAGAGTCAGAATATATTTTTACCACTAAAGCCATTAAAGAGGCTCTATGGCTTAGAGACTTACTTCATGAACTGTGTCCTAAATGATTATGTGGTAATATATTCCGATAGTTAGTCTTCTATACATCAATGTAAAAATCCCTTTTTTATGAACTCACCAAACACATTGATGTTAGATTATATTTCATTAGAGATATCGTGTCACAAGAAGTGGTAAGACTTGAAAAGATACATATAAAATACAATCCTTCAGACATGGGCACAAAGGTGCTATTATTGGTAAAGTTTAGAAGTTGCAAGAATCTTCTAAACATTGATGAAGGTAATTAATTTCAAATTTTATCGTTCCCTTATCTTGAAATTATTGCTAATAGGTGTACATGTTTCTTCACAGGTCCTTTGATACTAAGGTGAAAGTTTGTTATGCAATTACTTGTCAAATGACCTCCTCGAATTGTGATGTTGACTTGATTTTAATTTTAGTCGGTTTAGACCAAATGACTGAACGATATATCTAAACCATAAATGGGACGACCCAAACCCAATTTGAATGGACCACTCAAAGCAACCTAATTTAGTAGATTTGCTCGTGGCCCGACCTATTTACCTGGATAGCTTAGCAATGGTACCCATTTAGAAGCCCAATATTCTTGTGTTGGGCCTTTTGGGCCACTACTTTAACCTAACACAACTTACCTTATTTGCTCATTCCATTTGGTTAAAGAGGCCCGTCTCCTCTTCGCCTCCAAGTCAAGACTCTACGGCCTCTTATTCTTTTCTAGTTCTCTGTCCATTTTCAGTTGGCTTACTTCTACTACCTTCGTGGTTGATTCTTGTGTGAGATTGGCTTTCCTTTGTGGTCACTTTGTGGATAATCCAATAGCAACTGTAAAGGGGAAGAATCCAGTTGGATGTTTGGGTTGTTGCTCGATTTTGGTGTTGATTCGGTGGTAAGCTGAGCCCGGTAACGCCTTGATGGTCGAAGGGTTTCACTCTACAAGCTTTCAATCGAATAATTTTCCCTATAATTTTCACAATCTGGATTGATCGTAACTGCATATGGCCCTTGTGCTTTAACAACAATTTCACTTGATATGCGAAAGCAACAACATGAGCGTTTGTAGATTTGTGTTCCAAATAATGAATTCATACCACCTTCTTCGTTATTACTCATTTAGATGAGAACACGAAGTGCGTGTTTGCAATCAACTCAAACAAGTCCAATGCTTTCTGAATTGATTTATTGATGATGGAGTTTGCTAAAGAATCCACCTGAAATTCAAACGTGTGTGAAAGTCCAGCATAAAAGTATTGCACCTATTGACCCTTGCTTATATCGATTTGGAGATTTCATTAGCAAATCTTTAAACCTTTCCCATGCCTCATGGTACATTTTCCCGTCATATAACTAGAATGCAGAGATTTTCAGTTTCATTCTTTCCACTTTTGTAGGTAGATTGTTGTAAAATTTCCTTGCCAAATCATCATAGGTAGTGATATTGCCAGGTGATTTGAAATTCAAACATTCCAATCGCTATCTCTTAGTATATAAGGGAATATCCGGAGTTCAATTGCATCATCATTCATCCTTGTGAATTGGAAGTTTTTACATATCAACCAACCCTCATTTCACGTTGAAATCTAATCACTAACATTCAATAATGCATAATCATGTGGGTTGGTGATTCTAACCATATCATCATCGCCAAATATATCTTATCTAAACTGGATGGATACACCCATTGAGTTAAATTGCAAAAGGTGAGTCATAATTGTATTAAAATACACTTATTAGGGCTTCTCGATTTGATTATTTATAGTTAAATTGAACTAATTTATGTTAATTATGATAATTGTAGAAAAAATCGTATTTGGGTACAATTGGAGTGAAGGAAGGCAATTTTGAAGCCTAATTTGAGTTCAATCAAATCAATTAAAGACCAAATGAATTGTGCACAATCAATTACAGAGAGCAATTGGAAGGAATTCACAAATAGCAGGAGCTAAATCCGACTTTTTTTGAAAGTTCATGAACTAAATTATAAAACCTTTGAAACTTGTATTTGAGTTTGGATGATAAAGATCATATCTCTTCAGATCGCCTTGGAGCAATGCGTTCACAAGTATTTTGGGAGCTGTTTCACCTTAGAGAGGAATGTCGACGATGCATTGGACCGTGTTCTCAACATCTTGGAGATTCAGGTGGACTAGGCGATGGCATATGGCCTGAATACATCGGACAAGAAGATGAAAGAGGTGATGAAGAAGATGAAAGAGGTGATGTGCTCAAATACATTCGCCTCGAAAAGGAAAATGCTTGCGTGATATTTTTCTTAGCTAGCAATCATATGACAACTGATGTAGGCAGAGACGCAACACCACATTTATTAAATAATTTTATTAACACCAATATATTTGAATAATACAACATATTTTCTCATACTGTCTTCACATGTAATAGTGCTTTATTTTCTTTCATGTTCTTTATCATCTTGTAGATTTCTGTGTTGTTTTCTTCTTTGAAATGCTAGAGAACTTTTGATTTGTCTTATCAATAGATTTGGAGGAAAAAATGCTGGCCGATCCCGAAAATTTTGAAACCCCAGCTGACAATTTATTATTATGCCCCTAAACATAATTTGTTTATATGCATAGCAATACTTGATTAAAATAACACATTTGAATGAAAAATTTGTAAAATTCAAAAGATAGAGTATCAAATAAAGCATCTCTTACAATTCGGGAGATTAGGCTAGTATAATATTCAGCCTTCTTAAATTTTGAGATGCAAAAGTTAATACTAAAACTACTAAAATCAAGTTTAACATATTTTGATAGAAATCATATCTATTTCATTCAGTCTCCCGTGTGATGTGGTTGATAGAAGATAAGACATAATCAACTTCAGTTTTGAAAACTTTGTTTTGTGGAGGTAATAATTATTTGAATTGTCAATAATACTCTCTATGTAACCTAAATATTTGTAAAATAAAATAAAATAAATTCATTCTCTTAATGTAATAAGGATCAATTGCTCCATTAGTTTATTTAGGTATCACTTAAAACTTTCTACTAGATAAAACTTCTGACCATCAAAGTAAGAACCATGTTATGCTTCAAGGAATTTTCAAGATTAAAGCAAGAACATTTCAAATTAGTAATATCAGTGGATTTTAAACTTTTCCAAATCAAATAAAAATCTGACAATATCATTATATTTATGAAATTAGTCAAATATGTTTTGAAGAGATTATAAAGATTGATCCATGAAATAATTGTCTCTGAAAGATTTTTCAAATGTTTTTTCATCATTTCAGAAGAAGTCTCATCAATGTATAACTCGTTTTCACAAAGTATCCGTTCAATTTCTAATTCAGTTGCTATTTTTTAAGCATCAATTATAGATGATTCAAACTCAATTTCTCTATAATTTTTGAAAAATGAAATAAGCCTTTTTAAATGATCTATAACAACTGTAATATGCATGTACTCTATTTGTAAATATTTGCTTACTCTGTAACATTATTCAAAACTTCATACCAAATAATCATTCAAAGTAAGAATTCAAAATTCTTAATTATTAAAATAATTAACTTATTTTTAATTTTTCTTAAAATCAATTTATTAATTATAAAGAATCTTTATAAGCTTAGCAAAAAACTATATGAGAGATTTCTTTAAATTTCTCTTTATTTATTCTTTTTTTTTCCTTTAACTTTTTTCATATTTTGTTAGATAGCCAAAAAAACTGTAAATCATATAGAACTAGGTAATGGTTTAAATTGTAGGCCCTCTTTATTTCTTATAACAATGCGTGTGAAATGTTTGTGGAAGGGACCATGGTCCCCCATGAAATATGAATGGATGGCCCAACTCAAAAAATAAAGGAAATATTTTGTTTAGCCTTTAATTTTTTTGGGCCGGTCCAGGCCTAGGAAGTTGCTACTAGGTTAATTGGTTAAAAAGTCAAGGTACTGCTCATGCCTTTGCTAGAATAGTTTGGTTTGGGAATCCGTATGCTTCATCGACAATATTGTAATTGCTAATCCGTATGTTTGGTGTACATAATTTTTTTTACATCAAAGTGTCCCACACTCACATGGGATGGGACTCGCTCGAATATCCACCCCATGTGAGTGTTTAAATATCTTAACGTACAAAAAATTATTTAATGTTATCCCAAATGAAAATTGATAAATGGCTCAATCTAAAGGGGACCATTGTATCTTTGACTCCAAGAAACATGATTATGAAATGAATTATTGTGATGGTACAAATTTACCATTAATATTCCTATCATGTTTCCCCAGTGAATTACAAGTATGATTGATTTCAGTCGACAAAATGTTGGATCGAAATGATAGCCAAGATCCTCAGAGATTCTATTTGTTTTACAAAGAAAAAAGCTACTAGTAATTTACAAACATATTCATGTAGTTGCTGGTTGTTGAAGTCAAGATAATTTGTTAGATTCCATAACATCAGAATAAAGCATGCAGGAAAAAGGGTTTTATAACTTTTGAATAGAACATGCAGGGAAAATGGTTTTCTGGAGTACATTCCAAAAATTTTGGTGCTTCTTCATTGTGAACCCTCATCATTATAAGATTTAGAGATTGTGATTGTGGTATATCTGAAAACAATTAATCTACAAGTACAATTTTTTTTTTTTTTTAACATAATTGGTACAAATAGATAGTTGTCTTTCTATGATTTGCTATTGCCAAAAATCGTTTTGGACAATAGCAAATCACATTAAGACAGCTGTCTTCGTGTACAAAATATGTACTTATAGCATTAATCATCTAAAAAATGTTCAGACTCAGTTAGATTTTTTATTAAAAAATTGAATTCGTTTTGTGCATAAGAAACTTGTAGATTTAAGATGTAACTCCTCTATGAGAGATTTTTAATGAGATAGTAAACATTATTGAGGACCCCATATGGAAGTTGCTTTTCAAGTTTATAAACACTGCAGTATCCTCTGTTAAAGAAAGGGGAGATAATGCTTATAATCCCCAAACTTGCTTTGAAAATTGAAGGTCAACCAAATATTTTTGTTATGGACTCAAACATTGAAGCAAATTTCCCTCAGAAAAATCACAATTCAAGATCTTGTAAACAAAATTTCAGATTTTATGTCCACTTTTATAGCTGCAAATTATTTAGTAATCAAGAACTTTTAAATAAATTTTAAACTGGGTGCATCCTGCAGGCGACACATAGCATAAAAACTCAGATGACAGAAGAATAGCAAGACATGTAGCAATTACAAGCTAATACGGACAATAGCTGAGGTGAACGAAATTCGCTTATAAATAGTTTGAATTATAAGTTTAATCCAACTACAGAAAATAAGTGAAAAACCTTAATTAAGGCCTATTCAATAGTAATTATGATAATTAATTTTTCGACCGTTAGGGAGAAAAGTGAGGGTCATTTGTGAGTGAAGAAGTTAAATATGACGGCTGAAATAGTGAAGTAACAGTCAAAAAATCAATTTTTTGAGGTGAAAAACTAAGCCCCATTTGGTGGGGAGAAATCTAGTTTTTAATCTAAATCAGGGGTAACAGTTAATTTTAATCACAAATTTTATGTGTCTCACAACTTTTCAACCATATATCTCATCAATATTTATTAAAATCTACTAAATATTTAATTTTAAATAGGGCTAAAAGATTGGGAATACAAAGATCTAATCTACATTTTTTTGACTTTTTAATATCCTTTGTTCTCATGCAATCGCGGGAGATATTTTTCAGGTTCGTGGTCAGTTTCATGCTCAAAGCTTCTAAACTTGTGCCCATAATCCGTCCATTAATTGAGGGTATTTATCCTATTCCACCTTCTGAAATGATAGAACAACCCTTTTTTTTCAATGAAACAAGATATCCTCTCTCTCTCTCTCTCTCTCTCTCTCTCTCTCTCAACTAATATAGATCTGAAATGATAGAACAACCCTTTTTTTTCAATGAAACAAGATATCCTCTCTCTCTCTCTCTCTCTCTCTCTCTCTCTCTCAAATCTAATATTGAGTGAACAATCCCTTTCTTTGTCCTACTTGACTGAATTATTGAAAGGGTAACCTAAACAATGAACCAAATGGATAAAATTAAAGAATCCAGTGGAAATAAGTGAAACCAACCATGATGACTTGTTATGTATAGCTGATTATTCGACATTTGATAAAAGAAATGTTATGATTCTATATTGTGAAATACAGCATATTGAATGTGGACCGCTAAAAAAATCTAGACTTGTTTGCACGCTCTCTCTTAAAATGCTACATCTACAACTTTTATGCCATGGTTTACATATATTTTGAAATGTATCATTTTCGAAATACCCAATGCAAAATTAAGATGCGGACATGCATAATTAAATTCCACCTTATAATGAGCACGTTTATTTGGTCGATTTCAAATTACAATCACTGGACCTTTTAATGATTCCATTCTACAATTAAGCATGCTAAGTTATTTCTAATTATTGCATAGATAATCATTAATAATGGTATATATTTACTTTTCCAAACAATTGGGAGAAAAATTTATTATCACATGCACTTCATTTGTTTCCTTTTTTAATTCAAAAAACCACTCGTTTTGGCATGGCATATGAATATCAAAATTAAGTAGCAAATAGAATTTAGGAGGGGTCGACCTCACCTCTAATAAAGAAACTTACATTATTGAGTCATAAAAGCATAAATAGATCATACTTCATGTCATCATGCGCATAGATATTTACTTGGCAAGATCGTTGTGATTATTTGAACTGACATTTGAGAATCCTAAGATTAAGTCATAATTCATAACTAAGTAATTTACTCATCCAACCATCTATTTTTCCATTAACTTAATCAAAAGCATCCTTGCATAATCATGCCTGCTTGTGCAGTAAATGCATATATCATTACCCTATATTTGAATAAACAGTCTATAGTATAAATTATATGAATTCTAAAATTTTAATAGTTTTCTTGCTAATGTAACGTACAAATTATGTCACCTAAGTATTGGGGAAGGTTTATTATTATTCTTGTGTTACTTTTTGAATTACAGTAATTATTCACTTTTTCTTTAACTTTTTTATATGCAACTTTTTGAAAAGTCAGATCTTAGTGCTGAAAGATTTATGGAGGACAAATTAATGACCAATATGTGTCTTTGCATCTGGGCGGGTGTTAAGCAAGTGTTCAATGTCAATTGGTTTTCACCATTCCTTTTTCTTTTCTTTTCTTTTTTATTATTTTTTTTTCTCTTTTTCTTTAGTTATTTTTATCAAGTTTAGCTTCCGTGATCCATGGTGAGTCACTTGCTGTTTTAGTTTATTATCGAATTTATTATTTTTTTGGTAACGAAATAAAATATTGCACCTTCTGTATCCACTAGATAAAGAGAGAAAATAAAGAAAGGTTTATCCTTAAAGTCTCTATGCCCTGTTGGGTAAAAGAGAGTAAATAATTTCTTAAAATATTATAAATAATAACTACTACCTTCTAATGAACTCTAATGAAGGTAAAAAGTTTATTAGATTCATAGATAGTATGCTTCCCATGTCACCCCAATTTTATGATCTTTCTTAGAAAGATTTTGTCTCCATCACTTCTTGATATCATTGAGCCCATTGTAAAATGGATAACCGAACCCCACTGTATATTACCTCCTTTGCTAAAGTCCACTTTCTTTGTTTTTTTTTTTTTTTTTTTTTTTTTTTTTTTCCCTTCTTTTTTTTTTTTTTTTTTTTTTTTTTTTTTTTTTTTGTCTCCATCAGTTCGTTGAATTGTTTATATATAAAATATTTGAACTTGGTATTGGTGATCTAAGAGGTCTGGATTATGATAATGATTTTAATATGAAATTGAAGCATACATGTTTATAGAAAGGAGTACTAGACCTAAATCCTATGGCATTTATACACACCATTTAGTTGTTATACTCTTAATCTTGTACTTTATGAAATAACAAATTTTGTATAAATGTTAATCTATTTTGGAATTGTAACGATGAATATATCATGTTAATCTTCCACAAAGCGCTGATTTTTTATTTTTTTTTTTCAAAATAATGTGAAAGGTGTGATACTTGAGTTATTATCACAAACACCTTGAAAAAGTCAAGTTAAAACTGTTAAAATAATAAGATTTTAAGTGTTGGAAATAAAAGTTGTTTTACAACACTTGGTGAATACATGTGATGACCATAAAGCATTTCTAGATGCTAAAAATTTATCTTCTGACGTTATAAATTTTGAGTTTTTGTTTGTCATGATTATTTGGTACTATATAGTATCAACTATTAATAAAGCAAAATGTTGCAAAGTGATAACATGTCTATTGATGTTACTATTAATCACTTGAAAACGTGAAACATACATAAAAGCTTGATTTGAATGGAATAATATATCTACTAAAGAAATTGATGCCCAAAAATGAAAGTTGAACCCACATTTTTTGAAAAAAGCGTATTATTTACAAAAAGAAGCATCAATGATGAGATAACATTTCACTTGAATTTTTTTTTAGAGTTGATTATTTCTTATATATAGTTGATCATGCCCTTTATTCACTTAAATTAAGATTTAATCAATTTCAAAAATATGAAATACTTTTGAATACTTTTTTCATGACTTAAACAAAATTGAAGATTATAAATGATATTTTTTTAAGCATTGGTGTGATAAGCTTGACGAATAATTGAAGCACAACAAAAATTCTGATATTATGGGTAAGATTTATTTTTTGAGCAGCAAATGGTGAGAATTGTTTCATAGAAGAGACAAAAAAAAAAGTGATTAAAAGGTCAGATTATATTAAAATGATAAAATTTTATTTTTCAAATAGGTGGATCGTGTATAGAATATTATTGATTATATTAGTTGTAGTTGCATCTGTTAAAAGCCGCTTTTCAAAGTTGAAGTCAATAAAATCTTGCATTTGATCAATAATGCTAAAAGAAATGTTAAATGGATTGAATATGATGTCTATTGAAAAAGAAGTTCTGAGACAAATTGATTATAACAGTATAATTGTTGATTTTCTATTAAAATATTGTAGAAGAATAAATTTAATTTAGACATTTGAAAGTTTTATACTATTATTTTTATTAAATAAATAATTTATTTATTATTAATATATATTTTTAACTATTTGAAGGGCTCCAATATGAAATTGACATAATGCTCCTAAAATCTCAAGGTTGGCCCAATCAACCTCTCTCAAATTCTTTACAAATACACTAAAAACAAAAGGTACATCCAATTAAACTTCATGTTTGACACTATTAAATTTTGAAGTTTCATCTTGAAAAGTCAATCTTGTTAAGCGAAATTAAAATTATTATTCTGGACTCTTTATAGCATATCCCAAGTACTATAGAATGAACTTATATGTTAAAAATTATTATCAAAACTTTAAGCCGATGTCGAGTCCAAAAATTCATAGAAGTCGGGCAATCCGATAATAATTTTAGGACTATCTTAGGTAATTTTTGAAAGTAGTCAACATGTTATCCAGGAGAAAAAGATTTGCAGCTCAGGAGGAGTTTCTACAACTTCAAATCAACAAAACGAGTGGCGCTCTTTAAGCAAGTCTAAGAGGTGATTCTTAATGGCTTCAATATTAGAATAGAAGTCTATTTGTTTAAGCTCAAGTCTCTGTTTATAATCCGTTTAAGCTCAAAGGATTGTTCAATAGCTGGCCATGACCTCGTGGATGTAGGCAGTTGGCATTCCATGTCAAATTGTCTATGTTAGTATCTATGGTTTTTTTCACTTTCTTTTTTATTTATTTACTAAATTAATGAAACAATAATTAATTTTGGTAAATTACGATAAACGGATCTAAGAAGAGGTGTAGTACAAACCTTTAGATGCGAGTTAGTAATTTTATAACAAAATGTTGTAGGCTTTACGATTAATATGCCCATCATAATATGGTGGGTCCTTTTGAATTTATCAATCTTGAAATTTTAACATTTATTTGAATTCTATATAAAAACTCGTGTAGGTTAACCTAATTAAGAAGTGTAATTCAAACTTTGTTAATATTTTTGTACTTAACCTATGTGACAATTACCCTTAGCAGACACAATATTGAATGGAAAAGCACAGTGCAATAGGATTTTTTTTTTTTTTTAAATTTTTGGTTCCGTTTCAGTTTTTAGTTTAAGAGCATGTTTGACACATCTTAAATTATAATTTAAGCTGATGAAATATACATTTTATTCACATATTTGTGGGCCAGCTCGAACAAATAAAAGCTGCCATGCCTTGTAATTAATCAATCCTTATAACTACTACCAATAACTTCACAATTCAACTCAACAAACAAACATTTTAAGAATTTGGCATAGAATTACTTCGTACAATATTGCCCTTTCGTATAATTTTTCCACATTTGAAATTTCTCAAATTATGAATTATACACACTAAAAGAAGCGAGGGGACAAAATGAATGAAGCAAATAGGAATTAGCCCTCGTTTTGAACTAGGTTTGTCATTTCTAAGAATAGTCTTTGCTTTTGTTTCCAGGGTTTGTTCAGTGTAACAAGAAAATGAATAATACTAATAATTTGTGGCTGGTAATTCTGTCTTCGATGTTTGCCACAGAATTGAAGAAAAAAAGAACATAATGAAAAAGAAAATATTTTTTTACTGTCCATGTGTCATCAATTTTCTCCCTCTAAAGAGACACTCAAACAATCAATCAGAATGAATGGATAAATTAACTCCACGATCCAGCCCTCCCTATTACTTGTAGCGAACTATTTGTAGCACTGATTTTTCTGTTTCCAAGAAGGATAATGGATGTAAAATTGTATACAGTGAGTTAAACGCAGTTAAAAAATATTTGGTGGGAAGATGTACCAACAATATTCAGAAAAGGAAATAAAATCATTTATTAGTGTCTTGTATCTTAATTTGTAGCTTAGGGTTTTGTTTTATATTTTGTAACTGTAGTTTAGGGTTTACAGTTTGTTAGACTACAAGAAGACAATAAAATCCAATGGGTATATTACATGCTTGTCCAATTGTGACTGTATCATAACTTCGTACCTCAACTTGCAACCTTTACACCCATGCACATCACTTCCAGATAGCACGGTTTCACTGATACGTATCTTCTCCAGATTTTGTGCCGAGTGTCACACATCCGTGTTCTCTTTCAGCAGGGTCCGGGTTTGAGGAGTAAAAATTTTTATTGAAAACATGTTAATATATTCCTGAATAAACAGGATATTTGTCGACCCATTTTGTGCAAGGTTTGGTGTACGAATCTTTGCTGTTATATACATATTTGCACTGTGCAGTAGTGGTGGAGGATGAGCAAATTCATTATCCTTTCAAATTACCAATAATCATCTTGTTTTCTGCTTCATTTCTTACTTTTGGTTGCCATGGAGGTTCACATACTCACTTTATACAGATACGTGGTGAGACAAAATGATGGAATCAATTTTGAAAAAGTAATAATGTGTTCAACAAAAGCTTATGCGGTTAGGAAACGAAATAATTAATTAATTTATATTTTTTATATATTTTTTCAACATGGCATTTTTTGGAAGAGCATGTACTCGTTATTAAATTTTTTACTACTAGTAATTTCTAGAAATGAGGAATTTTTATTTTTTTTCCTTTTCCTTTTTGGTTAAATCCGCGTCTTATGCTGTCAATGGTGGAGCCAAGATTTTTGGCTTGAACATTATGGCTCAGTTAAGATGCCATTATGATGGCTGGCAGCATGGAGACATTACCAGATAGCAATAAACAATTTTAGTATGAAAATGAAAACATAATAATAGTAATAAACTTTGAGCTTATCATACATAAAATTCAAAACAAAATGGTGAAAGAACAGAACAAAGGAAATCAGCAATATTTCGTTTGAAAAAAAATCAAGTTTGATTTAATAGAACCCCAAAAAATTGGAGGAAACAATTGGAATAATAGTTATCAATGCACATGAATAAGAAAATAAAGCAAACAAAATACAAAAATGTATTCCCCATAAAGATGAAACACAATTATGTTCGAGTCAATTAAAGAGAATTGGAAAAATCACTCTTCTTCTTCGAGTTGCACAACTTCCTATGTTAAATGCTTGTGCATTCTACTAAAATTTGATGACATTTGTGCGTAAAAAAGGAAATAATTGTTTCAAATAGATTTTGAAATTGAAAATGGAGAAAACAAATCTAAAAGATTATGTTAGTGTTTGCAATCCTTAAAAAATTAAATTGTGCATCTTTCACCAGGAAATTAATATTAAAGAAATTATGTAAAAAGGAAGAAAATTGCAAAACGGAAATAAATGCTCAAAACTAAAAAGAAAAAAAATGATTTTAAAGAACGGTGATAAATTTTGCTAGAGGAGCTAAAGTTTAGTGGACTAATTTTGGAGATTTTTCCAAAAATATAAAAAAAGGAAGAAAATAGTAGCATTGTTAATCATTAAACACAAGCATCTGATTAACCAAATCACTTGTCCCAATTATTAAAATTGTTAATCATTAAACACAAGCATCTGATAAATTTAAACTTTTTATTTATTTATATATATATATATATATATATATTACTAAACCACGCCAACTTTGTACAAATAAACTAAACCAAACTGAAATTTTTATTTTTATTAAAAAAAAAATAGAGAAGTAGGGGCATCCCACAGACCCACTAATTTTGCCAATGCGTGGTGACATATTTTATTAATACAGAACATAAACAAAATGCAAATTTGGAATTCTAAACTCTCTAATTGTCGAAATTTATATAAATTCTCAGCAACATATATACTTAAATATGTAAATTATTTTACATATGAGCTTTATTTTACATAGATGGGGACTATATACTTAAGGATAGAAAGAGGAAGTGAAATCCATTGAAGCAAAAGTAGTTAAATGAAAATCTTATACAAGCATTTAAAAATTTATATCAAGTTGAGAGATATTAAGAAACTCTTACTATATCTAATGTTTGCTTAGGTGTGCGAATAATTTGTACACTCGTCTCTATCAAACATTTTGCTGCAGTTTTTGTTTAGTGAAATTCTGTACGGACTAGCACACACTACAAGAAATAAGGGTTTTGCCAACCCAAAATTTAGTAGCTAAAAGTCTAATAATAGTCGGTATTAACAATCCTGACGAGGAAAATTTGGTCGGTAGCTGGTCGCCAATAGTTAACCAGAAATATTTTCAACGATCAGAATGCATTTTGGTAAGAAATGATGGAGTTTTTTACTTACCAATGTGGAGTTGGTCAGCAAATGTCTTCACCGACTGGAATGCATTTTAGTCGGAAATGATATAGTTTTTTACTTACCAACACCAAGTTGGTTGGGAATGATAAAGCAGTTTGCTTACTATTTTTTGAGTTGTTAAAATTTCGACCATAGTTGGGAAAAAAAGATCTTGACCACATTTTTCGGTTGGGGAAAGTAAGATAAAGACTTTTCTTTCCTAAATACAAGTTCATCATCTAATTTTTTGGGTCGGTACAATTCTAAACTAAGTCGGAAAACATATCATTGGTCAGAGAAAATATACCTTCGCAGGCCAAAAAATTTAAGTCGGGAAAAATATGTGTATGCCAATAAATTTAATCATGGTCAATCCACATTTCTCAACTCTGATTTCAATCGATGAATAAGATTTTATTTTATTTGAACCTGTGCAATAATCAAAATTTCAAAACAGATTGAAAGCCTAACTAAAACACAACAAACTTGTTGCTGCTTTAAGGTGCTATTCCGTCCTAATAAAAAGAGAAGAAATTTTTTTGTTGCAGCTGTTGTTTAGTGAAATTCTAGACGAACTAGCACAGTAGCACACATACGGTTTTATCTCTTATTTGTCCTTTTATAACACGATTATTTATTTATAATTGATGATTTGTTGTGGAAGATACATACTCTTTATATTTTGGTAATTAACTTTACACAAATAAAATTTTGGTACAGTGTAACCATTATTTTTTCGCTAAAAAATCATGATTTACTCTATTCATCCATCTATATTAAAATCTGTCATTTTGGACGATTGCATCAGATTTAATATTCATTACTGAATATAATCAGACAGTATAATAAATAATATTTGAACTTTTTTTCAGTACTTTTATTCAATATGGTAAATTACATCTTACCAACATGCTGTAGTTGTCATTTAATTTCGTAATTAATTAAGGTCCTGCTATTTTGCAAAATATAACATCATTTAAACTATTTAACTGAGTTGTCATATACTCATTCGGTTTGGCTTTTAAGGTTAGTTTTTTCCCTCTATTTTTAGAAAATATTTGTTTGAGAATTAACTCTTGAAACCTAAACGTAACAATTAAAGTACTTATGAAAATTTTATAACATTTTTAAATAAGTTATTTTTCTCTGTTAATTAATAAATATCTCTACACAAATTTTAGGTTTATGTGACAAAAAAGGGTAATTATGACTTAAAATAATTCCATAAAAAGCATTTGTTAGATTCGCTTGATCAAATTTTGTTTGTACACTGAAAATTGCTTTATGATAATTCCATTTTATGAATAAATAATTAAATTTCAATGTAAAAGGAATTGTAAAACATTAAAATTGTTGAGAGAATTACACTTCTACACCATAAAACTTTGCTAATACTTCTCTAACACTACTCTTTATTTAAAAGAGTATCTTAACCTAAAGAACAACTTGAAGAACATTTAGAAATAAAGAGTTTTTATCCAAATCCTACAACATTCTTTAAATTTAATATTTTCATTTCCATTTTTTTAGCAATTATGACTCAACATTTTAACTCCCTTTTTTTACCTAGCTTCCATCATTTATATATTTTTTAAACATCTGCATGGAAATTGTGAGATAATAAATAACGGCACTAAAAGTATAATTCGAAGGAGAGTGGTCACATTTCTCTCCATTTGAAAACTCAAATCCACTATTTATTTTATATATAAAATGTTTATTGACTCTTAAAAAAATAAGGTTTGTCTCTCTAAAATAAGAATGTTAGGGCTAAGCGCGTTTTTTTTTTTTTGTTAATTCATTCCGATCAAATTTACTTTTATTCACACATTTTATAAAACCTACATTTACCATATTGTAACCTCTGTTTTCTAACAAGCCCCTTTTTTCATCAATATCACTCAAATAAGTATTGCATTACACATTAGAATGCACAATTAAGTGCCGTTCCCAGAATAATGTAGAGAAAATTGACAGGAAGGTGTGTGGGTAAACAATGTCTTTTATTCAGAACAGAAGATTTCAAGATGCAGACTGCAACCATTTTGTATCTCAATTTTCTAATTCCCTTGTCTATAAAAAATCACATGCATATGAAAAAGTCAGAACTTTTCAATCAGACATGTGAACCTTAAGAGAGGGTTTGGGTGGTGGATGACAAGAATTTATGGTCCAGTAATGATAATAACTGCTAACTTAAACATCATAGTTTATGCACGAATTAAAGAAATACAAAAGGAGAAGTAAAGAAAAGAAAAATGACAAAATTAAAACAAAAGGAGAATTAAAGAAAAGAAAATGACAAAATTAAAATTGTAGCTTTCGAAAAAAAAAATAAAAAAAAAAAAGAACCCGGAAAAAAAAAATAATAATAATAAAATCACTAGGAAGTAGCAACCCAAAATGAAGTCTTCCAATTGCATAATCCTTTAGTACCATGTCCACCTTCAATGCACCTGCTAAGCCTTTGACATTTCTCCATTTCCGTTTCAACATCCGTTTCCTGGCTCATTTTGATATCACATTCTTCCTCTTCATCTTCTTGTTCTGATTCAATATCTTCATTTTCTAGTTCATTATCTTCATCTTTTGAGTCGGTTTCAGTTTCATCATCTAATTGGCTGTCACCTTCAGTATCTTCTTTGGTGGTCATTATGAGATCAGATTCAAAGTTTGAGTCATAATCTTGGAAAAATGACAGCCTGAGGCGGCCGTGGCTTCGTTCAGCTTGTAGATAAGAACGCCTAAAGGGGGTCTCGACCGCCTTGATTATAAGCCTTCCGTCTTCACGGTGAGGCTGTATTCGGAGGGAACTCGACCCAGTCATCGTCGTCAAGGGCGGTGGAAAACTGTGAGATTTTGTCTTCATCTTATCATTTCTTGAAGATTTCATTTGTTGATGCTCCCTTTGTTGTTGCTGATCCATTGGCGACGAATTTTCACACTGCAAATTGAATGTGTCTGATGAGAAAATGCTGGTGCTGTCTGTGACACATTCAGTACCTGTTTCACTTCCCAAATTTTCAGTACAAAGATCCAGGCTATTTCCAGTTAGTTTTTGAAATGAAGATTTTCTTTGAACATATAAGTTTTCCTTCTCCATTGCTTCTTTTGGACATGTTGAAATCTTGGAAAGGCTCTGAAGGAAATTCCAACCGCCTATTTCAAGATTTTCTCTCGTGTTTTGTTCACTTCCTACAATGCAGGAGCCCCTTCCTAAGTCTAACATAGTCGAGGCATGCGCCACTTTCATCTTTAGGATTGCTGTCTCTGTCAGTTGAGACTCATAACATGACACAAGACTTTGATAAACTAATGTTGACATGGAGAAACAGGCCTAAATATGATCAAAATTTGAGTAAAAAATTAGAAAATATAAGGGTTGAGGAAGAGGAAGAAGAATTGAGAGAGAGAGAGAGAGGAGATGTGGAGAGAAGATTGAGTGAGGGATAAGTGAAGGGTTGAGAGCGAATTTGTAGAGCCCAAAAGTTGATGAGTAGAGAGATCTTTTGATTTTGTGTGTGGTGTGTGTATTATAGAGGCCAAGGGAAAGGGTTTGCTTTTTGCACCACTTGAATTATACAAATATTAATCTTTCACACACTTGAAAAGAAAAGAAAAGAAAAGAAAAGAAAA
>NC_036256.1:4535756-4633921 GCF_002742605.1 Olea europaea var. sylvestris | reverse complement strand
GAATGTTGATACATAGTGACCTAGCAGACACCTAAAGAAAAATAATTAATTTGCTTTCTTCTATTCATTATCCCTTTTAATGTCTTGTTAAAATACATGTCAATACATCTCTCGTATGTAACTTCATTATCCATAGATGAGGGTCTGAGGATAGCATTTATTTGGTGTTATCATTAAAGTTGAATTATATTTCAGATGAGGTTACAGAATTTGAGGGAATTCATGAAGTTATCTAATATGGGATTGAAATTAAACTATTGTAATTTAAAGAAGTTATTTAATACTTTTGGCAACTCTTTCACTATAAAACAGCTGAGAATAGTTTTTACGTACGCGACAATGACAAGCATAAAATATAAAATATAAAATATAAAAATGACAAAAACTTATTGTAATGTGCCATAGTTATATTTGAGAAGACCCCACTGTGGCTAATTAGCAACAGATTTCAAATTTCCGTCACGAAAACATAGCAAAGCTCTTTTCCTTGTAGTGATCAATGAGCAAATGTGATCCTAACTAAGTACAGGACATTAATACGAAATAAATAAGGTCATTAACCTTTGGGGACTCTAAATGAGCATGCTTTTCCATGCTTTATGGTCTATATTAGGTCAGCCCACTAAGAGCTAAGAATAACATCACTTTGTATCAAGAACCATCTGTCTGGTTTGATTTTCTTGAATTGAATACTAAATGCTAACTTTGAAGGTAGAAGGTGCCAATTTTTGCATCATTTCTTTTCCATTTAAGGTGGTTAAAAGAGTGATGAAATAGTCGATTTTAATTTTATTGTGAAAAAAAAAAAGAAAAAAAAATTACAAGATGAGATACTGGATACAATAGTACACGAAAGTTTACACAGATTAGCACGAGAATTGATTTCGAAAATATTCTATTGAAAAATCTAATTCCTAGAACAGTAATGATAACTTATGATTTCCAGTTCTCACTAATGTTCTGTTAATATCAATTTTGCATCAGAATCTATCTCTAGTTAATTAAGTTTGTTTAAAGTAATTAAAGCAACTCCATTCAAGAATATTAATTTGTTAAACTCAGAATATCTCACCTTTTCCCTTGTCCTCTGAATGGATTTAAAAAGTTGGCATTTTGAATGTTTCTCATTTAATTATTTCTTATTAGGCTTATTTGAAAAAGACAACAGAATCCAGTTCATATTGCTTACACAAATATCTTTTCGACCAGCATGTTGGTGCCGTCATTACCTTTCTATCATCAATTATGCTACATAAACAAGATCAAGAACAGGCTAAAAAATAGGAAACACATGTCGGCACGGGATTGGACAGTTTGAAAAAACAAACAAACATCCAACCGAGTGCTTTCAAGTCAGTTTGTCCAGTGACGAATCCAGGATGTTGAGTCAGCACGGTCGGTCATTGACCGTGGACTGCAATAAAATATTAAGAGCTTGTTTGATGTCTTTTTTTGCAAAAAAATGCATTTTAGAATAGTGATTTGATGGAGAATTTGTAGTTAATAATAAGAAAAAGTTTTGAATTTGTATGAAATATTATTTTATTAGAAAATAAAAGAAAGAAAAAGTTATTCTAATATAAATGGGAATCAAACAAAGCTTAAAATTTAAATAAAACAATTATTTTGTTGAAGCTGATTATATATAATTATGTTATAAAAATAAATTGTACTCACCAAATGATATTGTTGCTTTGTATAATTCAAAGGAAGAGCACGGGTTTGAAATTCGAATTTTCACAATTGCATTAAAACTACTAAAATCTAATATATATTATTTTGTTAAGTTTAGTATGACAACAACTCAACAAGTGTCCTAGTGGTTAAGATTTCAATATTTCTAATGAAAGCTCCGAGGTTCAAATCCTCTGTTGTGCCTTCCTTATATTATAACAATTTTGCTAACTAAAAATGTTGGTAGAATAAGTAGGTTGAAAAAAGTTTCGAACCTGGACTTCAAAAATAGAGGTGCAAGCACCTACCAACTTGGCTAGAAGAAATGATTGTAATGAAGTTGACTTACCAGTAATATATCCTTAAACTCCCAAAAAAAAAAAAAAAAAAAAAAAAAAAAACCCAAAAAAAAAAAAGAAAAGAAAAAAGCCTCTCGGCGCCAGCGGATCCGGCACACGCGACCGCAGGTACTCGCCAGGTGTTGGATCCGCCACTGAGTTTGTCCATCTTTTGTCTGTCCGTGAATCTATTCAACCATCATTATTCTTCTATTATAAGCAAGTTTCTAATATAATAAAACCTTAAACATTAGCTATCACATTACTCATCACTCCACCACTTGTGAACTTCTTTGGCTTCAATTGCTTCTTCAGGACCACTTGTTCTGATGCTACATATTGATCGTTTTGAAGTCCAAGAAGAATAATGTTATTCATAGTGATTACTACTTGTAATCATTTTGCGTGACATATACATGATAATTTGTTATTTGACAGATGAGACAATGAAAAAACTTTTACTTGTCTAGAAAGTTATACTTTTACTTTATGCTCGAGACATTTTAAATAAATATTTTGAAAATCTTCAATTCAAATAAATTTCGTTTTGATAATTTGATAAATGAGAGATAAAAAAAAGTGTTGTAGATGAAAATCACCTTGAGCAAATCAAGATATTAGAGATTCTCCAATGCAATTACGAATTGCTAAAAAAATTGTACCACATAAATAGAAATAGAAGATGGATAATAAATTCCTCTCCAATGCATATTGAATGAGACTCGGCCAAGTTGATGTAGGAATGAAAATAAGTCAATGTCTAGAGGTTCTTATAGATTAGAGATTATTTTAGACAGAGTAAATCCGCAAATTTAAACTTCCTCTTTCCTTTTTCTTATTTTCTCTCTTTTCTGTTATTTTTCTTTCCTATTAAATAAATTTAAGTGGAAATCACTTCAGGTGAAATTTGAAATTGACAATCTATTTATTAGATATCAATACTATATGACTTTCATTTATCTGTCACATAGACTGTGATCCATGGAATGCGTTAGAAAAGCTCAAGAATTTCAGAGTAAAACTACAACATGATGGTTAATTTGTATCATACAAGATAGTTTTTGTTTTTTTTGTTTTTTCATAAATCCTACAATCGTACAAGATTGTTGGCAAGTAATAATGTGATAAAAGAGCAGAGTCCTACGAAGAATAAACTTTAAATTGAATTGTATCAACTTGTTATCAAATTCGAATTTAATCATGACAAAAGATATTTATTGTATTATATCTAAATTAATCTATTAATTAACTAAACTGATTTTTAAACTAAAGTATGAGATGTATGTGTTAGAATTTCGAATCCATCTATTGGTATCATATTTTCAATTCTCGACCTATGTAATTTAGTGTGATTCGTTTATTCATGACAATCAATAATTTGATCTTGTTTAAGCATTTCTTACAAGGTAAGTAAAACTAAGCATGACTCGATCATATTCCTATTCTGAATTCATATGCAAAATAATGCATTCAATTACATGATTATCTATACGATTGCAAAAGTCATATATGTTATTCCTAACATCTATTTCCCATTTGTTAAAATTACAAAGTTCTAAATGTACTGTGAATCGTCCACCACTACAACAAGGAACTAATTACCTAGTTTATGATCAAGCAATTAAATAATTCAACAAAGAATACAATATCAATTAAGAGCATAAATTGACAAAACTACTTGGTCTTTAAATTTATAATAATCAAGTAATAAAGTTCATATTCATCCAACATAAAGGAAATCTAGCCTAACATGATTCTAATAATAAAATAACGAGAAGAATATAAAAAACCGTTATAGATATAATAATTTATTTTATATTAAAAAATAATTTATGTATCAATATAATAATTTATGTTATATTAAAAAAAATTATAAAAACATAATGGACATCGCTATTGTAGTTTATCATTTAACATTTTTGTTCAATGATATATTTTTCCATTATACGTATCATTCCATCCAGTAATCACTCCTAAATGCTGATGCAACAATAGAAAGGGATTATGCGCAAATATTTTCAAATGACATGAGTATTACTTTGAACAAATTCAGGAATGGAAAACGCACAATTATATTCATAACTAAGGTGAAAAAAAATGTATTGTATCCAATTCTGGAATTCTACTTTAATGTGCACAGAAAACTAATCTAGGCAATGAATTAGTGCCAACTAAACAAAAAAGTCAAAAAATAGTCACACAATCAAAATAATACATACATATTGAACTTTGATTTTTCTCCAAAAATCCAAAAAAAAAAAAATGTGCCTGTAGTCCAAAAATCCTGATTCTCGTGCATTAAGGTCATCTCTAGTGCTACACCAAAATTTGCATAATTTTACATCGAATCTTGCACCAAACCAAAATTCATCTCCAACTATTACACGAAATGAATAGTGTTTAACCATTTTCTTCCATTTTTTTTATTCTTAGTAATTTATTTATTTAATTATTTTTTAAATACATAAATTACTAAATATTAAATTATGCCATTAAGAAATAGTGCAATGCATTTCGAATTTGGATATTACGATATTATGTAGTCGCAAAATTTTTGCAATTTAATTCTCGAAATTCATATATTCTTCTCACAAATGATCGATTAATGCATTTTGAAGTGCAATGTGAACCTCTTTATCCTTGATTTGTCTTTAACGGTCGGGCAAGGAATTCTTAAAAATGTTGATTTTCATCTTCAACCAACTGAACTTGTGGACTTGACGCTTCCGTTTATTCTCAAACTAGTGCATCAACATTATGTTCATCCTTGATAATCATGTTATCCATTCTCACACATGATAATTCATGTTATGTATCAACATTACGTTCGTGTTAACTTTAAGAAATAATCGTGTTTGTTATATTTTAAATTTTTTCCTTCTTTTAATTAATTCATTAATTATTATTTTTTGCATTATTTTAAATTCAAATAATAGTAATGATAAATTATTGTATTAAAAAATATATAGCACAAATGACACAAATACCTTAATCAAATTATTTGGGAAAGGAAAAGCCAGGGAAATTATGATATTATACACTTTGTACCATTTTTGGTGCCACATTGGAGGAAATTTGCACCAAAATTTGGTGCATTTTGGTGAAATTGGAAATTCTCTAAAACGAGCATTTGAATTTAAAATCTGCATATGTTTGGAAGATACAATTAATGAATAGAGTGCTCTACGGGAAATTAAATTTCAATTACAAAAGATAAGTGAGAAAGTTTCAAGGTAGTAAAATGGTATTTTTTTTTCAGTTTTTTAGTATATTATAGATAATAAATAATAAAATAGTATATCGTGGAATGTTTTATCTTTGTTAGGTATATATGATTTTTTTCCTGTTAGGTTAAGGCATAAGGTTGGGCCAAAAATTTAATAGCGCTACACACAAATTGGGCCAGGACATAAGAAACAAATTGGTTAATTACTTAAAATGGCCGTCTAACTAACGAATAGGTCACGAGTAACACAAATTCATAGTTGCTTCCAACCAATAAATTGTAGTGTTAATATAATTAATCCAATTATTTCAACATCATTGTCTGAATTTATTGGATATCAATCCAAAAAATATAAATAAAGAGCACAGGAGAAGTAGCAACTGAATATATATGCTTCGAAGTTATAAGATAGTATTCGTTGATTGGACTTTGGCACCTCTTACTTACAAAAAGACAGAGTCAGAGCTATTCTGAATAATGGAGGAGTTGAATACTTTTAGAAGCAAGGTTCATGATTTCTTGCTGATTATAATGATTGCTATGTTCCGGTATGGAAGGTTGTGATGCATAGTACTTTATTAAGCTTTAGGTGGAGATTTAGGAGGCACTGGGTTGGGTCTCCTAAGTGTTGTAATAATTATGGTTTACACCCAGGATTTCAGAAGAAACCAATAACAACATGAAAATTAAAAGGGAACAACAAAAGAAATGAATGAAGGCTCAAACATGTTATTGTTGACCTTAAAGGATTTTTGCCATCTTTCAGATTGAATTTGATGCTTAAAGGGATTTTTGGCAGATGGCTTATAGGATTTTTCAAGCATTGAAAAGAATTAGCACTTGAGCACTTTGTGAAATCCTCCAAAACTTAAGAACACAAAACCAAGATTTTGAATATGATATAGAAGGACATTTTTGATCTTTTTGTGGAATGATCTTTTTGTGGAGTATATAGTTTTTTCAAAATGATTCTACAACTTTTGCTTTAATGATTGATCACCTATTTATAGGCCACAATCTATACTCCAAGAATTGGTGCCAAAACTTCATGAAAAGATGCAAGACATCCTCCAAAAGCCACCAAAATTCAAACAAAATCGATCCTAACGGCTAGCAAAAGTGTTCTATGTGGTCACATAGAACAAACATATGCGACCACATAGCGTCCAAAGGTAAGGCCTATAGGCCCTGGAAATGAACATATTGACCACACGCCTTTATGGCCTATATGGTCGTATAGGTCAATATATTCGTCCTCGATTCCACTTTTTATTTCACACACGTTTTATTGATTTTTGAACAATATACAACAACCCCCACTTGTTCAATATTCAATAGAATCCATATTCAAAATATATAATACTCATACATAAGGTTTAGATAACATTTTATTTGAATCTAACCATAGTGTAATTTAAATAAGACAAAGTCGGAAGTAAAAGTAGTATGAAGTTTTGAACCAATTATTCCATGTGACAATATCGGTAAAAACACACACAAGTATCATGCGTTCTTAAGTTCATCAATTTCGCTTAGCACTAATATGGCCTTATGCTCATCCTTTCCAACAAATTTTTAAAAGAGAAAATCTAACTTTCTATTGAGGCGGTACCACCTCGACGTTCATCTAGGTGAAGTTCTTCCAGTATCTTTGTTAACGTTAGATATATTTGTACTTAGTATTGAATTTCATTAAGAGCTTAAAACGCAACCCTCATTTCAAACTTTCAGTAACAACCAGCATTCTTAATTAGGATAGAATTATCGTGGATTTTATAATGTTGAGACTATTTACATATAAAATGACTTGTTGTTACCCTTTGAACCTGTAGATTACTTGTTAAGTAATAAAAGGTAGGGTTGCCATGTGGACCTTTTAGTTCAAGAGTTTCAACTCCATCCTACTCGTAGTAGATGTTACTAAATCTCTACTTAGAGGTTTAGTTAAAGGATCCGCTAAGCTCTAGATTGACTTAACATAATTTAGGGAAATTATTTCATTCTTGATTAATTTTGTTATGTATTCATGTCTAAGACTTCTTTCCCAGTTTCTAATAATGCTACAAATTTAAATTCCACAGTTGAGTGTGCTATACATGTTTGTTTTTTCGATTTCAAAGAAACGACACCTCATCCAAGAGTAAACACCTAACCTGGAAAAGATTTACTTTCACCCGTGCTAGATATCCAACTAGTATCAGTAAATCCCTCTAATATAGCCAAGAATTTAGAATATTGTAGACCTAAGTTCTTGATTTTCTTTAAATAACCTAGAACTCTTTCAATGGTGTTCTAATGATCTTTCTCAAATTACTAGTAAGCCTACTGAGTTTATTGATTGCAAAAGATATGTCCGTTCTTTTGCATTAAATTGCATACATAAGACTCTCTATAGCACTTGCATACTTCGATTGAGCAACTTCTCTTACATTATTCTTTATAAGTTTTAAATTTGGATCAAGAAGGGTACTAAATTCTTTTATATTCAAATGTATGAACTTATTTATCATATTCTCGATATAATGTGATTGACTTAAATGGTAACTCCTACTAATTTTAATAACTTTGATACCTAAAATGCATCCACTTGTCCAGGATCCTTCATTTTGAATGTAAAAGATAGAAATCTCTTCGTTTCTTCTATTTCATTCATGTGATTGCTCATAATCAACATAATTATCACATAATTTGGAGTACGAACATTTATCTATGCTATTAGACTCGAACCAACAAATGAAACAATAGCTAAGTCAAAATTTTCATAACATTTCTTAGGTGCTTGTTTTATATCGTATAGTGATTTTACTAACTTACACACATTTATTCATTTTGGTGTAGAGCAAACCCTTTGGGTTGTTCCATATAAACCTCATCATCGAAATCCCCATTCAAGAATGTCATTTTGACATCCATTTGATAGATATACAAGTCATATATGGAAGCCAATGCGAATAAATCCTAAGTGATATTATTCTATCTACCGGTGCATAATTATTGAAATAGTCTATTCCTTCTTTTTGTCAATAACATTTGGCTACAAGTCTAGCCTTAAAGGTATTAAGAGAACCATCAACATTATATTTTTTCTTAAACACCCATTTACATCCAATAGGCTAGGATCCTGGTGGTGAATTGACAAGTTTCCATGTATTATTTGACATTATTGAATCCATCCCATCTTCAATTGCATCTTTCCAAAAAATGTTATCACGAAAAGCCATAACCTCTTTATAATTTTTGAGATAGGTTTTCACTTGTAGAATAAAAGGAGTTGTTCTTACAACATTTTTCTCATTTTCCTCTACTAAGTAAAAGGAAATAAGTTAAACGTCAATTTCATCCGGTCCTAAAAATTTATCAATTCGAGTTCTCTTACCTCTTCGTAGCTCACTAGATTCATTAACGTCTTTAAAAGATGTTTCATCTTGTGTTCCACTAAAACGTGAGATCTCTTTAAGAGTTTTTCTTAATTCATTATCCGAAAATAATGAATTCTCAAAGAACTCTACGTTACTGGATTCAATAATCACATTGGTCTCCAAATTTAAATTCTTTATGATTTGCTATTATTAGCATATCCAACAACGGCACATTTAATGCCTTTTGAACCTAACTTAGTCCTATTAAGGTTTGTTTTGCACACTTTAAAATATCCACAGTTTGATTTTCTTCCTTTTAAAAATTTACAAGGAGAAACATTTGTAAATTTAGAAAGAATCCTATTTAGTATTCTACATGCACTCAACAATGCTTCACCCCATAAATTAAATAGCAACTTAGCATTAGTTAACATGATATTTATCATTTAAACTAAGTTTCTATTTTTTTTTCAACCAAACCATTTTGTTCGGGTGTCCTAGGTGCAGAAAATTGATGAACTATGCCTTATTGGTCACAAAATAAGTTAAAATCATTAGAAAGATATACACCCCATCTATCGCTTCTTAAAGTTTTTATTCTCTTACTTAAGTGATTTTCAACTTCATTCTTATATAGTTTAAACATATGAGCTTCATATTTATGTTTCATCAAATAAACATATGTATACGTAGAGTAATCATCTATAAAAGCAAAGAAATAGCTATTTTCACATCTAGTCAAAGTACCATTTAATTCACATATATTTGTATGAATTAATTCTAGAATACTAGAAGTCCCATTTATACTTTGATAAGGCTTCTTAGTCATTTTAGATTCTACACATGTTTTACATTTAAATGTCTTCATCTTCATTATATGATATTAAGTCACATTTTAACATTCTTTTCATGATACTTTACCTATGTAATCTAATCTAGCATGTCATAAAGTAAATGAATTAACTACATAAGTAAAATCAATTTTATTATTAATCATCTCGTCAATAGTTCAAAGTTTGATCATTCTTTCAGAAGAATAACATTTTTCAACAAATTTCCCGTTAAAGGATAATACAAGTTCAGGGGATTCATAAACACATTTTATGCTCGGTTTAACTAAGAGATTTCCTCTGATTGAGTTCATATTCATGACAGGAACATGCAATATATTTGTCAAGGTAACGATCTTGCCGAAAGTGAAGATGATTTCTACATTTCCATTCCCAACCACCTAGAGCGGACGTCATTACCTATTTGAATCTCTTGATCTCCATCCACTTCATAATATGTTTTGAACAATGACTTGTCACATGTTACATGTACAGTTACACATGTATCATACCACCATCCAGGAATTTTTCCCTTGATTGCATTATCTCTCTCACGATGGCTACAACATTTTCTTCTTTGATGGAGTTCATCTTTCCTTCAGAGTAATTTTGTTTCTGGTGTCGACATTCCTTGGCATAATGTCCAAGTTTTCCACATACAAAACAACCACATTTGGACTTCTTCATAGATTTGTTAAAGTTCCTTGAAGGCTTTTTTTTTTGTTAGATTTTGTAGAAATTTTGATCTTTTCCATGGCATTGGCATTCGGAAGTGCCTTCGTAAAAATTGTCACTCTTATCTCTCACACTTGACTTTTCCTCAATGCAAAGACATTTCTACAATTATTCCAAATAATATTCTTCGAAACTATACATAATTTTCGTTCAATATCCTTTTCAAGATCTCAGGAGTTTTGCAATAATTACCCCACTCAAAAAGCTTCATGGAATCAGTTTTGACTGCCTTCAACTTGTTGACAAAGACTTGTAATTCATGTACTTGGGGAAGAAGGAAAATATTATCAAGAGATTTAAAATCAAAATACCTCAAAATTAGGAATTTTTTAATACTTTTTTCTTTGGCTTTGTACTTACTCTCCAATGCATCCGATATTTCTTTTGCTAAAGATGTGTTAGTGTAGAGATCATACAACTGGTCGGATAAAGCATTGAAAATATGGCCGCGACATATAAGTCCATCTTCTTAACGCTTTTGTCTTTTGGCTCTTACGGCATCTATTTCTCCATTTGTTGATTTTGGTAGAGGTACCAATTTCAAATAAAAAAATAAAAAAATATTTTCAACGCCGTGAGTAGAAACTCCAACTCGTCTTACCATCTTGTGAAATTCGTCTCATCAAATCGATCTAGACGGACAAGACCTTGATTTATCAATTTGATCGTCGCTATAGTAGTTTCATTCTCCATTGTAAGAAACATCATTTGAGATTGTTGTAATAATTATGATTTACACCAAGAAATAGATAAGAAACCAATAACATTATGAAAATTAAAAGGGAATAACAAAAGAAATGAATAAAGACTCAAACATGTAATAATTGTACTCAAACGATATTTGCCCCATCTTGGATTAAATTTGATGCTAAAATGGATTCTTGACAAATGATTTGCAAGATTTTCGAACGTTGAAAAGGATTAACACTTAAGCACTTAGTGAAATCCTCTAAATCTTAAGAACACAAAACAAGGATTTTGAATATGATATAGAATGATATTTTTATCTTTTTGTGGAATGATCTTTTTGTTAAGCATATAGATTCTTCAAAATGATTCTAAAAACTTTTGCTTTGATGATTGATCACCTATTTATAGCCTCAATAAATACTCCATGAATTGGTGCCGAAATTTCACAAAAAGATGTAAGACATCCTCCATAAAGCCACCAAAACAAAAATCGATCCTAATGACTAGTAAAAGTGTTCTCTACGTCATATAGAACAAACCTATGCGACCATATAGTTTGTCCAAAGAAGGCTCTGCAAATGACCATACGACCACACGCCTTTATGGCCTATGCGGTTGCATAGGTCAATATATTCGGCCTCGATTCCATTTTTTATTCTACACATTTTTTTTTATATTTGAACAATGTACAACACTAAGCCCATTTTAATTTGAGTGCTACTTTATGTGCAAGGGCCATGTACTCATGTCGAGGGGGCCTGTACTTATATTTTTTCCCTTCAATTTTCCAAAGATGATGATGATGTTTAATTTCATACAAATGAATTGTAGTTATAATGTTGAGGACTTGTTTGGTGGAAACTCACCATTGACGCTACAATCTCAATTCCATAATGAGTTTTTAATCTCTTCTCCAGTCTCGACGATTTGGGTATTGAGGATGTATATGGGAATAATGGTATTGCTAGTGGTATATCGGGGTGTACCTGATGGTGTACACCCCACTCACATAGGCGAGGGACCCACTCGAATAAAATATCCTTTCTTTCACATGAGTCCCACACCCGTGTTAGTGGGGTGTACACCATTCGGTACACTCTATTATGTACCACTAGAAAAATTCATGGGAATACTTATCCAATTGATTTTGATGATATTTATGAAGAAGCAAAGCTAAAAGTCGAAATACCTAATGCAAGAGGAAGGAGAAATTCTAAAAAACTTGAAAAGTGTTAGTAACACTTCAAATTGGTTTCTACAGGTTGTATAGTCGATGAAGTTTAAGAACGTAAAGCAATATGTAAATATTATCAAACAAGATTGACATCGTAAAACGAAATCGAAACTACCTACCTCAATTGTCACTACCTGAAATGTTTGACCAAACATAGAATTTTTGGCCAAACACAAACACAATTTCAATTTGCATTCTTTCTCTCGATACTAATTCGTTTATACTAAGTACATGGATTATTCGAAAGAAAATTGTCATTGTCGATAGTGACCTGCTAAGCATACTGGACAACTAACATAATCACAAAGTTTGCGCAAGAATATCTTCAACCAAAGTACGTTAGGGTAAGTAGAAATACTCTTCATTCTGATTGTATTGATTATTTCGCTAGGCACAAAAAACATATGATACATAATTTATAAAAAATATGGTGGTGTTAAATCGTTTACATCGGATATATGGACAGACATTACCAAAAATGGTTATATAGCTACAGTGGCATGCTATATAGACCCACTGTGGTAATGCATAAAAAAATAATTTTTCTTTCTCATAATGCTTGATAATAACTCAGATTGTTAAGTTTTTCTTCCATTTTATACTTATATTTGTACGATAAATTGACGCCTAAATGCATTAAGTACTTTATATTTTGATTTATGTTGCAAAATAGATGAATATGATGAAAAATATAAGAAACAAGGGAAAAAGGACTAAAGTGGAAGAACTAAAAGTTTAGGGACGAAGTTACAAATAATCTAAAGATGAGACCGACGATGGAATTTCTAGGAGTCAATTTGGTGCAATTAGAAGTCAAAAAAGTGAAATATGATCATAAAATTTTCACAAATTAACTTTCAACCGCATAAGAATATTCCAGATTTTCAGGTGCAGATTGAGATCCATTTTTAACCTAGTAAACGTTCAAATTAGAAAAGCACTATATCAAGAAAAATTGTAGCTCTTTGTATTAGCTTTCCAATGCATTTTGAATCGTCCCAATTGGATATTAGGAAAGAAAGCTATAACCAAAACACTGAAAGCTATCTGACGGAGAAAAGTTGCAAAACCATGCGACCGCAGCCATTTGTTCCATGCGATGACACATGTTGGTTCAGTAAGCTCACAGGCTGCAAATATTTGTTTCATGTTACCACACAGTTCGATCCTGATGTGTGAAGTTTGAATTTTTAATTTTAATCAAACTCTTATAGAAACACGCCTCCTATATATTTAAGCCCTAGAACATCCAAGAACGAAGAAGACACATCTCCATACATATTTTCTCTGGTTTTTGCACAAAATTCCCATGGAGAACAAAAAATCTCAGTGAAATTACTAAGGAACTTAGGTGGTTTCGGTGATTTTAATATCTTCTTAATCATGTAATTTGCTTTTTAATTGTCAAACAATTCTAAGGTTTAGACTTCCTTTTCATGAATATGTTTTGAGATTTGCTTAACATTTATTAGATTTTTCATAGATTCAGTCATACTTGTTTCTATCAAACAACTAAAATATTTGTTTGGGCTCCAATTTCAATTAATTTTATTGGCGTGATTCAATTACTGCTTTAAGCTCGATGTATATTACCGTTTCTTGAATCTTATTTCGGTTAATAAAAGTGGGAACTTGTTTTAGGAAGTTTAAACTTTAGAATTACTGTAGAATTAAATTGGGTTTCAATGATAATTTTTTCGGTTAGGGAGTTAGGTGTAACGTCTCTAATTGAGTTATAAGAATGAATTGATAATGTTAAATGATCTAAACCAATTGAGGAAATTTCGATACTTCACTAAATCAAACAATTAATATTTAAATTTTACTTTGATAAACAATTTTTTTCACACAAATAACAAGAACCTTAAACTGTTGAATCCTGCAAAGAGTTCAACCAACTCCTTGTGGAATTGATACCCTAAAGTTATGCTATAATTACCGCGTTATTCTTTGGGCGTAATCAAATTTTGGCACCGTTGATGAGGAGATGGTACAACAAATTAAGGGATTCTCTAGCAAAAAGGTGGTTTCGTTCCCTTACTTTATTTAGTTATTTTATTTTATTTTATTTCTCACGTAGTTTCATTTTTGTGTTTTATGATCAGGAATCGAGACAAGCGAAGAAGATTTACTGAAGAACCACTTACAGTGTTTGAATCTCTTTCTAACTCTTGGCACGAACACTACACTGCACAAAACTATGAGTGAAAGTGAACATGAAGACCAGCCTTATAAGGCCATTCAAGATTACCTTCACCCGACACGTACATCCACATCATCATGCATTATGTTTTCACCTAATATGTCACGTATGGACCTTCAACCAGAAATGATTCAACTTCTTCCCACTTTTCATGGCCTTGAAAATGAAAATCCATAAGTGTATATATATTAGGGAATTTGAGAAGGTGATTGTAACCTTTCACAATCAAAATGGTACAGGATGCAGTCGGGCCTAAATTTTCCTTGTTTTCACTTAAAGAAAGAACAAAAAACTGGTCATACTCATTGAGACCACTTTGATTAGGACTTGGGTTGAAATGACTTAGGCATTTTTCAATAAATACCTTCCCCATCATAATACTAGTTCCCTGAAGAAGCAAATTTCTTCATTTGCCTAAAAGAATAATGAGACTTTATACCAAGTATGGGAAAGATTCAAGGAATTGCAAGCCCTTTGCCCCGACATTGGTTATGAAAGTTGGTGCATTGTGAGTTGTTTCTATGAAAGACTGGAACGTCAATTCGTTGAGATGATCTGTAATGGTGATTTCTTGCAAAAAGATCTGGATAAGGCCATAGAGTACTTAGATAACCTAACTGAAAAAGCTCACATTTAGACTGGACCTAGCGCCACTAATAGTACTAATAGGTCACAACCTACAAAAAACCCTACTAGCACTAGTATTTATCATCCTCACTAGAGAACTGAAATCTTACGTGCTAAGGACTCGAAGCCTATATAAACTGCCACCCTTATTAAGTCTCTAGGACCTTGTTTTGTGTGTGGTGGAATTGATCATCCAACACAGGAGTGTTTTACTTTCACTGAGACTAGGAGGGTTTATGAGGAACACAGGAATACCTTAGGCATATACAAAAAGCCCTACGCTCCGTTCTCTGAAACCTGCAATTCGAGTTGCAGAATCACCCCAATCTCAGCTGAAAATCTGAAAACCAGTAACCTATCCATCGAAATAGAGTTTACATTACATCGTCATATCACCCACATCTTCTAAGAATTCTTTAGAGGACAATCTACAAGCTTTTATTGAGGCACAAGGTAATACCAATTAGACATTTGAGACTATGATTACCCAAGTTGTTGAGAAAAGCAAAGAAATGAAAAATTATATGTCCGAATTGACCAATGCCTTCGTTGTAGTAGAACGTGGAAAACTTTCAACGCAAACTCAACCAAATCCTGAGAGACAACACATGGTATAAACCTCAGGCTCAGAAGAAAATAACCTTAAGGAAGTAAATGACATAACCACTAGAAAGGTTATAGAATCAATCCCCAAGCCTAGGGAAGAGGAGAAGACCCTAGTGAATCAGAAGGGAGTAGTCATAGAGAAAATGTAGTGAAAAACTCAGCTAGAGTGCCCTTCTCCCAAGATCTCAAGCTTACCCCGAAAGCTACTAGTCAACACAATGAGATCTTAGAACACCCCAAACAAGTAAAAATCAATATATCTCTCTTACATGTGATTTCTCAGGTTCCTACATATGCTAAAGTCCTCAAAGACTTGTGCACTATGAAGAAGAAACACCATGTCAAGAAAACTACTTTCTTGATTGAACAAAGGATCCTACCAAATTTAAGGACGCTAGTTATCCCTATGTTTCTAGTGTCATCAGGAAACATGAGTTTGCACAAGCTCTTCTTGATCTAGGGGCCAGTGTTAACCTCATACCTTATGCTATTTACTTGTTGTTATGCTTAGGTGAGATAAAACCTACATCCGTAGTCCTACAATGAGCTAATCGGCCCACTACATGACCAAGAGGAGTAGTTGAGGATATCTTAGTGTGAATTGATAAATTTCACTATCATATTGATTTCTTAGTTTTAGATCTAAAGGTTGATGTAAATGTTAATTTTGAAATTCCTAACATTCTTGGTAGATTCTTTCTTGCCATGGCTAATGCTCTTATTAATTACAGGAACAATCCAATGAAGCCATCTTTTGGAAACATGACTTTAGAAATCAACATTTTTCACATCACCAAGCAGCCTAAGGAAGATGATAAGTGTCATCAAACATACATGACTGATGCATTCACTCTGAAAGAGGCACTTACAACTATGACTTTGACCCTTTGAACTCTTTTCTTTTAAATTCTGAAATTCCAGTAAGTTATAATAGTGAGAAATATCCTAATATTTTATTGTTTTTACAAAATTATAGGCATTACCATGGCAGTCGAAATCTGAAGAATTGCCAAAAATGACTGGAGGACAGCACCAATCAAGCATTGAGAGTCCTAAACCAGAGCTGAAATTGATGCCCCCTCAAGACTGAAACATGTGTTTCTAGGACCAGGTGACACTTTTCCTATAATTATTTCTTTAGAATTGAATGCATCATAAGGAAAACAATTTTTAAACATTCTAGATGAGAATAGATCTACATTAAGCTGGATAACTGATATTAAGGGTGTTAGTCCTTTAATTTGCTCACATAGGATTCAAATAAAGGAGGGGACCAGCCCTAAAAGAGACTCACAATTAAGCTAAACCCCACAATGAAAGAAGTGGTGAAAATGAGGTACTAAAGTTGTTAGACGCAGGTATCATTTACCAATTGCAGATAGCAAATGGGTTAGTCCTACACAAGTAATCCCTAAAAAGTCAAGTGTCACAGTGGTAAAAAATGAAGTAGGTTTATTCCAACAAAAATAATGATTGGATGGCACATGTGCATTGATTATAGGAAGTTGAAGACTGTCATTCACAAAGACCATTTTTCCCTTCCCTTCTTAGACTAAATTCTAGAGTGTGCGGCTAGCCATCCTTTTTACTTTTTTTGGATGGCTACTTTGGTTACTATCAAATCGAAATAGCCTTAGAAGACTACGAAAAGACCACAATTACATGTTCCTTTGGCACTTATGCATTTCATAGGATGTCATTTGGCTCTATAACGCTCCTGCCACATTTCAAAGATGCATGTTGAGCATAGTTAGTGACATGGTAGAGGATTGCATAGAAGTTTTTATGATGGCTTAGCTATTTTTGGAACCTCTTTCAATACATCCCTGTTGAATTTGAAGAGAGTTTTAACCCGATGGGAGGAAAAGGGCTTAATTCTAAGTTGGAAAAATGCTATTTCATGGTACCTTTAGGTATTGTCTTAGGACATGTAATTTCTTCTAAATTGCCTATACCTAATACAGTAAAAGATATTAGATCATTTCTTAGCCATGCGGGTTTTATAGGAGGTTTATACAGAACTTTTCATCTATATCTAGATTATTATGTAACCTCCTAAGTAAAGATATGACCTTTGAATGGACTCCCAGAATACCAAGAGGCATTTCAAAACACTGATAGGTAAACTAACCTTAGTACCCATAATGCAACCACCTGATTGGACATTGTCATTTGAAATTATGTGTAATACGAGTGATTATGTGGTAGGTGTTGTCCTTGGGCAATAAAGGAAAGATAAACCCTTTCAAATTTACTACTCTAGTAGGGCTCTAAACAGTGGACAAATGAACTATTTCACTACTGAAAAAGACTTACCAGCTGTAGTCTTTGCGCTTGATAAATTTTATTCTTATTTGATTGGCTCTCCTATCACAATTTTCACTGATCATGCAACCTTTAAGTATCTTCTTGCAAGGAATGATGGAAAGGCACATTTAATATGGTGAATTTTACTCTTGCAGGAATTTGATATCACCATCAAAGATAAAAAAATGAATGGAGAATCTGTTGGTAGACCATTTGTCAAAGCTAACATTTGAGGACAACATGATCGCCTTGCCAATTAGAGATGAATTTCAAGGTGAAAATTTATTTTTTGTTTCTTCTCTGCCATGGTTTGTTCACAATATAAATTACTTGGATGTAGGTAAAATCTTGAGAGAATGGAAGCGAAAGTTCATGGTTGAGGTACGTAATTTTATTGGGATGATCCATGCCTATTTAAATACTACCCCGATCAGATTTTGAGACGCTGTGTCTCTGGTGAGGAGATACATAGCGTACTCAATTAATGTCATGCCCAAGCATGTGGAAGCCATTTTTCTTTAAAAAAGACTGCTGCAAAAATTTTGTAATGTAGCTTTTATGGGTCCAATTTATTTAAAGACACTAATGCATACTGTAGATCTTGTAAGAGGTGTCAAAAGCTTAGTGCTTTGTCATGACGTAACATGATGCCCTTAAATCCCATCTTAGTGATACAGATATTTGATTATTGGGGAATTGACTTTATCTGACCCTTTTCTACCTTCATTTGGCTATTTGTGTATTATTGTGGCAGTAGATTATGTATCTAAATGGGTATAGGCATCAGTTTGTAGGGCTGACGACAATAAAATTGTTGTTAAGTTTTTTAAAGAAAATGTTTTTTCTAGGTTAACAGAAGCACACACTTTTGTAACTGTTCATTTGAAGCATTAATGAAAAAGTATTGGTTTGTTCATAAAATTTCTACTGCTTATCACTCCCAAACTAGTGGACAGGTGGAATTGGCTAATAGGAAGATAAAACAAATCTTAGAGAAAACGGTGAACCACAATCGTAAAGATTGGTTTTTAAGACTCAATGATGTACTTTGGGCTTACTGTACAGCTTTTAAGGCCTCTCTATGCATGTCACCTTATAGACTCATTTTTGGAAAGTCTTGCCATTTACTTGTATAGCTTGAGCACTGAGCCTTGTGGGCCATTAACCATTTTAACTTTGATGTAGAAGAGGGAGGTAAAGTTAGGAAATTTCAATTGACTGAGTTGGAGGAATTAAGAATGATGCTTATGAGAGTTCTAGAATCTACAATGCAAAAATGAAAACATTTCATGATAAAAACATTTTGAGAATTTTTTTTTGAACTAAATCAGAAAGTATACTTGTATGATTCTAGACTCCACAAGCACCCATAAAAACTTTGCTCAAGGTGGACTGGCCCTTTTGTGGTAAAACGAGCTTTTGAAAATGGGGCATTAGAAATTGAGAACCCTAATGATGGTAGGGTATTCAAAGTGAATGAACAATGTCTCAAGATAGTTAATGGACAACATGTGCCAATAGTAGAAGAAAATTCTCTTGCAGACCTGGTTTATTTCCTTCACATAAACAAGGTATGTTTTTCATTTTGTCGTTTTTATACATTAGTTTTAATATTTTTCTTTAGGTATTTCTTTCTTTCTTTGGTTTATTCTCATTTCCTACTTTATCCTTTCAATTGAAAACTTTCAGGTTAACCATCTTTCAACATTTATGTTGATTCACTTCAGTAGTTAGGTGATACCCTTCCTTTTTTTTACTTGGCAAACATGTTTTTATATTGAGGACAGTGTAAGAGTTGGTTAGAGGGAGAGTTAATTTGGATTCTACTGTGCATTGCATAATGAATTGCATAAATATTATCGAATTTTGTCATGATTGGTTTTTGAGAAAAAATTGTTTAAGTGATAATATTCTTGAATGACAAAATATACCATTGGGAGTTAGTTTTGTTTATGAGGGTCTAGATGTCAAGACACTGAATTTCTTTTGTGCACATGAACCTTGTGGTAAGATGGTAGTTTGACACATGTAGTTAGAAAAGTCTCTTACTGAAGTTTTCATGTGAGAGAATCAGTGAAGACTGAGAGCTACCACATACTAAAAAGATAGTAATAAACATTCATTGATTTCTTGAATTAGAACCTTCTTTTAAGAATAACATTACATGGTCTGTGGTAAGATGGTGAATTATATTTGGGATAATATGACGGTCAATTTAGGATTTCATTTGAGCTTTTCGAGCCAGTTTTTCTTATGACTATAATTCCCTGGTAGCCACTTTGAGCCAATAAATATATATAATCGTTTTTTTTCATGCACCTATGTTATCTATACTTCTTCACATTGGAAATAGCTCATAAACATCTTTTTTAGTCTTTATGCTTTCAAGTGTATAGTAGGTATTAACTGTTCGTTTAAAAAGAACACTAACGAAGAAAGGGATAGGAGTTGAAGTGCTCAAGTGAAATGATAACACATAAAAGAGAAGGAAAAGAAGATAAGGATGAGGAATTTTTTAAAAAAAAAAATTGATGAAAAAAAATGAAAAAAAAGGGAAGAAAAAATGAAAAAAGAGAGAGAGAGAGAGAGAGAGAGAGAGAGAGAGAGAGAGAGAGAGAGAGAGAGAGAGAGAGAGAGAGAGAGAGAGAGAGAGAGAGAGAGAGAGAGAAAAGGAGAAAAAGTAAGAAAGAAAAAAGAGGATTGGTGTTGGGAATTGAAAGGTTGAGGAATACATTGAGTAAAGGATGTGATCTATTGAAATGCTTGATGAGAAGCTTAGCTATGTACTTGGAAGTCCTGGAATCCTTATTTCTTTCTTTTCATATAGCCCAACCTCAACCTCATTACAACCTTTTACATCGGCTGTTTTGATCTCAAGTAGGATTGTGGCAAGTAGTTGATGAACTCTCAATTAATAGTGTGCCTATTATAAGATCAATGTTTGCTTGTTGCTTGTTCATAAATATTTAACCCTCTATGTTCTGGCTGTACATCTTTCTCACCTACATAGAGAGAAACCCGCACTAAGCACTTTGATACCCGTAAGTTATAGAGCTAAACCATTAGTTCGAGACATACTTGATGTTGCATGTGTTAGGGTTGGCAGTAAGATGGTCATGGCTTGACACACACCCACAGATTTTGTCAATGTTTTTTATTTCCTGCTGATCCTAACACTATTAGCTTCCATGTAGTGTTGAGTTTGAAAAGAGCATGAAATGTAGTTGAATTGGAACTAAACAATTTAACTTGCAGTATAAACCAATCATTGATTGTCATGCTTTGCATTAAATTGCCAGGGACTAGCAATAAGAATGTTAGGGGGTGTGATAATAACATAATTTGTTAAGTTTTTTCATCCATTTATATTTGTATTTTTACGATAAATTGATGCCTAAATGTACTAAGTAACTTTATATTTTAATTTAGGTTGTAAAATGGATGAATACGCGAAAAATATAAGAAACAAGCAAAAAAGGACTAATGTGAAAGAAATTGAAGTTCAAGGACCAAGTTGCAGATAATCCAAAGATGAGACGGGCAATGGAATGATGATTCGAGAAGGCTAGGGGTCAATTGGATGCAATTAGAAGTTAAAAGAAGTTAAATATGACCATTACATTTTCACAGATCAATTTTCAACAGTAGAAGAATGTTTCAGATTTTCAGCCAGAGATTGAAATCCATTTTTAACCTAGTAAACGTTCGAATTAGATCTCTTGTAGCAAAATTGTAGCTCTTTGTGTTAACTTTCCAACGCACTTTGAATCGCCCCCAATCGGACATCGAAAAAGAAAGTTATTGTCAAAATACTGAAATCTGTCCGAAGGAAAAAAGTGGTGAAACCATGCGACCGCAGCATTTGTTTCATGTGGCCACACATGGTGGTTCAATGAGCTCACAAGCTGCAAATATTTATTCCATGTAACCACACCAAATTGTACCATGTAGTCGTACAATTCAATACCGAGGCGCGAAGTTCGATTTCCTAATTTCAATCAAACTCTTATAGAAACACACCTCATTCTCGAGATTTAAGCCCTAGAACATCCAAGAACGAAGAAGACACATCTCTATATATATTTACTCTAGTTTTTGCATGAGATTTTCATGGAAAATTTTAAAAAAAAATCTCGGTGAAGCTACAAAGAAACTCAGCTAGTTTCCGTGATTTCAACATATTCTGATTCATGCAATTTTGCTTTTTCATTGTCAAACAATTCTAGGGTTTAGATTTTGTTTTCATAAATATGTTTTGAGATTTGCCTAATGTTTATTAGATTTTTCATAGATTTAGTCATTCTTTTTCTGTCGAACAACTAAAATATTTGTTTGAGTTTCAATTTCAATTAATTTTATTGGTGTGATTCAATTACTGCTTTATGCTTGATGTATATTGTCGTTTCTTGAATCTTATACCAATAAATAGAAGTGGGAACGTATTTTAGGAAGATTAAACTTAGGAATTACTATAGAATTAAATTGGGTTTCAATGATAATTTTTTCGATTAAGGAATTAGGTCTAACATCTCTTATTAAGTTATAAGAATGAATTGATGATGTTGAATGATCCAAACCAATTGAAGGAATTCCGAAGCTTCACTAATTCAAACATTGATATTTAAATTTTACTTTGATAAACAAATTCTTTTCACACAATTCACATGAACCTAAGCTGTTGAATCCTGCAAATAGTTCAACCAACTCTTCGTGGAATCGATGCCTCAAAGCTATGCTACAACTACCGTGTTATTCTTTGAGCGTAATCAAGCTAATAACGTATTCAATGCTATTATGAAAATTATAAAAGCATATTATTACAAACATAAAATTTGTAGGTTTATATTTGATAATGCAAGTGTTAATAAACCTATTATTGATAAACCGTGTAGAGTTCTTAATCCAAATTTCGTTGGTTTCTTATTTCATGTTCGTTGTGTATGTCTTATATTTAATTTAATTATACAAGATGGTATGAAACATATCATCGAACAAACTAACATAATTAGGGATGCATTAGTATATATTACTATATTTGAAAAATATTGCGCTTAATTTGGTATGGAATTTGAAAAAAAAAATTGTAACTGATGCGAAGCATAAGTGGAATTCGACTTACTTATTACTCAAATCTTGTAAAGATGTTGAAATTCTAATTACTGAATTTTATACTTCAACATATAAAAGAAATGAGTCAGACTCTATTTTGATAGATAGTGATTGAGAACTAGCTTTTAAAGTTCATGAACAGCTTTTTTTATTGCAAGAACTTTTAATAAATATAAAAATTATTCTCATTTTACTGAAATATTAATGGCCTTAAACAATCCATACAGAATTTAGCACACATGAAATCTACATTTATCTTAATGTCTCCTTACAACAGTTTAATCACTCCCAAACTATTCTAAATTTGGTTTAAGAATGTATAATTTAGTGGTTGTTTGGATATAACATCTAAGGTCCCCTAATTTTTTTTTTCTTTTTCAACCTATTCAAATTTTGAATCAAATTATTCTTTCATGATGCAAGACATAAATTTTGTGCTAAAAAATATCAAGTTTTACATGAATAAGTATAAATCAACTCTAACATGCAACTTTTTCACAGCTTATAACCTAACACATGGTTCCAAAAATTTTAATCATAGTAGGCAAATTTATCTAACTCACAAAAGTACACAAAAGCAAAAGAAGCTGATTTTTTTACTCGAATAGGCACACGAACCAATAAAATCAATACTTTTCCACCCCCAAACTTATAACAAACATTGCCCTCAATGTCTTAAATCCTAAGTCCGTGTATAAAGGGGTGGGGAAGAAAATGAAGATAATACTCCCTTTATATGCTCATGAAATTCAATGGCTAGCTTGTCCTATTTCTCTCTTTGTCTCCTTCGTCAATGTCGATTAAGTATTCTACGATGTCATGTTTATGCACAATGCAATTAAATAAAACATTAAAGATCAAGTACCTGAAACAAGTGTTACTAAGCTCAAATATCGAATAAACCAACTAAATCACAAAGACCTAAGGGAAAATGAGAAATGGATGATAAGTTCCTAATGATTAAATAAAAACTACTCCAAATTATCCTAAGTCTAGAAAGCATGATATATAAAAAAATAAAAATAATAAAAAAAAGATAGAAATATTGGGTTGTCTCCCAACAAATGCTTGTTTAAAGTCCTGAGTTTGACTCCTGTTATTTCTAGACTTTTCATGGTGGCTTGAAAAGAGAATTTTCAGCCCTATACTTTATACACTGATTGCACTTCCTTCTTTTATCTTTCATCCTCCACATAACCAAGTTTCCATTATTGTCCCTACCAACAATTCCTCCTTCATTTGGCCTGCTTTTGTAGCTTTCCCAATGATTCACTTGTTGGCAATCTTTAAAGTATAAGGGTTGCTTGATTGGATTCTCCATAGTGAAGCTCTGCTACATATTCTCCACCCTCGGGACAATCTCATTAGTATAAAAATCAAGCAATGCTCGGCTTGTAGAAAAAAATGGCCTTTCCAAGATTGTTGGCATCTAATATGCCTCTTCTATGTCCAAGATGATGAAGCCAGTTGGAAAAATGAACTCCTCCACCTTGATAAGCATGCCTTCGACTTTTCCGTGAGGTGTTTCAGTGATTGATCCGCCAACTGAAGGATAATAAATGCAGCCTTAGGATCTCCTAATCCCAATTTCCTATGCAGAGGCAGGGAAATTAAATTAATACTTGCTCCTGAATTAATTAAACAATTTATGTCATGTAAATTTCATATGGAGCAATATAGAGTGAAATTTCCTGGATCTTTAAGTATGGGAAGAATCCTGCGCTGAATGATTGCACTGTACTCTTCAAATAAAGCTATTGTTTCATGTTCGGACAGCTTCCTCTATATCTTCCAAGAACTTGAAGTAGTTTGGAATTTGAAGGATCGCGTCAATGAAAGGGATGTTGATATGCATCTTTTTGAGGATTTTCAAGAATTTTGTGAACTGCTTCTCCAATTTACTATTTTTCAACCCTTGAGGAAACAACACTAGGTATGCAGGAATTTTGATAGGAACTGGTTCCGGCAGTTGAACCCCACTTCTAGTAGTGATTGCTTGAACTTGAGTAACGGGAATAAATGATGGTGACTTTTTAGATTCAGAACTCGTTGCCTCAATTGCTAGTACCTGCCCTCGTGGATTTTTCTCTGTCGCTAGGCAATGTACCCTGTGACTTGTTGGCTAATACAGCTGATAGCTGTCCTACTTTATTCTCTAAGTTATGTATAAAGGCTTGTTGATTCTGTATCATCGTCTCAATCCTGATGATGTACTTGGCAAGTAGATCTTCCAAGGATTACCTCTTTTCTTCTTGTTGTTGAATCGCTGGTGGATTACCCCTCATCTGATTTACTTGATCCGAATTATCCATCCACTCGCAGTTGGGATGCTTGTTCAAACTCGGATGATAGCTGTATGTATAAGGTCCATTTTGCCTCTGATATTTTTGTGCATAATTGACCTCTGCTGGCTGATTCATATGAATAGCCAAAGGGCAGCTTACAGTGATGTGATCTGCCCCACAACCTGCGTAAACTGGAGTTGGATGTTGTACCATTGCACAGATTGAGTTAAAGTGTCAAATTTTTTCGTTATTGCTTCTATCTGTGTTGCTAAAGTTGTCACTGAGTCTATATTATGCATCACAGCTGCCTTCCTTGGAGCCTTCCTATCTGTTGGCCAGTTAGCCTCATTTTCTACAATCCTTTCAAATAGACCATGTGCTTCATCTACCTCCATCATCAAAATCGATGCCCCCACAGAAGCATCTACAATATTATGAAATTCAAAGCGCAGTCCACTGAAGAAGAGATATATTTCTACCAGTTTAGGAATGTCAAGATTTGGATACTTCTTAAACGTGCTCTTTGAATCTGTCCCATGCTTTTGGATATGTCTCAAAGTCCCTCTATTTGAAAAGATATACTTCATTTCTAATTTGATGGACTCGAGATGGTAGGAAGAATTTCATGGTAAATTTTTGCAACATGTCATTCCATGATGTAACTCCTAGAAGGTTGTGACATCATCAATATTTTTGCACTCTCCTTCAAAGTCTAAGGGAATAGACGCATTCGAAATGCATCTTGTGACATCCCTTCATGGCTAATTATGTCACACAGCATGGTAAAAATTTGAATTTGTTCGTGTGGATTTTTCGTAGGTTTTTCGCTAAACCTGATGTCTTGATGATTTTGAAAAAGGTTTATGACATCTGGTCAGACGTGGAAGTTAACTTGTCCAAAGGGTGGATAGATGATCAGAGGTTGAATCGGTGATGACAAGGGATTCACATAATCGCCAACCAATACAGACTGAGCCGGTGGTTACTGAACTGGATGTGCTGCATTCTACCGTGCATCTTGAATCTGATTTTGATTCTCAAACATTACCCTTACTCTTCTCTGTTTCTCTTCGACGTTGCTTGAAGGTCCTTTCGATCTCGAGACCTGTTGAGAGAATCTCAATCTCATCAAGATCTTGCATAAAATGGTGAAAACCTACGAAGAGTAAATTATGAAGCACTTCAACCATTTTTAGTCAAGGTCAAGAGAAATAATTGGTCAAAGTCAAATAAGGACTTAAATGGAACAAATAGTTTTCATGGGACTTAAATTGTTGATGTGAACCCCGTAGCAACGTTGACTACGAAACCCACAACGAGATTGACGAACCCAAGAAAGTCAAATTAATCTAAAAGTTTAGGATTAATCCAAAAGAAAGTCGAACCAAAAAACCTAACAAGAACGACGCTTGAAAGACCCCTTGATCACACAATCCAAGAATTAAATCCGGTTGTTTGAACGCCACAAGTTAATACTTGATAAGTTCGAAGTTGTTCAATGAAGAACGATGAAGAGAAGACAACACGCCTCACTTTTAATTCAATATCAAAAATGTCAAAGGTTTTTAACAATTGAATGAAAACTCCTATTTATACTAAACCTAAAAACTAGGTAAAAATCGTACAAAAGTCGAGCATAATCCCCAAAATTTGGAAAAGAATCAAAAACTAACAAAATATGAAAAATTACCAAAATTAGAACATTCGCCAAAATTTTTGGCCTATGCGACCGCAACATTCATTTCTATGTGGTCGCATAGTTCAAGTTAGTTTCCCCCTTTGAGTTTCGGTAAGCCTCCATGCGACCGCAAGCCTCATAAGCCTATGCGGTCGCATAGGCCTATCATTTTCTTTAATCTTCGGCCTTTGATATTAGATTGATCCAAGTTGATTCGGCCTTCGACCCGAATATGAAAGTTGCTCCATTTTGAGTCTCGAACATGGTTCCATCAATGGTTTCTTGAACAAGCAATCCCATCGCTTATTTCACTTGTTTTACCCTTGATCGCGTCATTGGTCAGCCATCGACTATCGGATCTTATCTCGCACTCGCCTTCGTCGGGCTTGACTCCTGGATCATATCATCTCCTCCCTCTTCAAAAGGATTCGTCCTCGAATCTGAACCTGCATCAAATAGAGAGAGATCAGATACATTAAAAGTAGCCGAAACATTGTACTCACCTGGAAGGTCCAACTTGTAAGCATTGTCGTTTATCTTTTCAATCATTTGAAATGGTCCATCGCCCCTCAGTTGCAACTTGGACTTCCTTTGCTCCGAAAACCACTCCTTCCTAAGGTGCACCCAAACCCAATCTCCTAGCTCGAATGTCACGCGTTTCCTACCTTTATTCGCCTGCGACGCAACCAACTTACTTTTATTTTCAATTTGCGCTTTTACCTTTTCATGGAGTGACTTAACCAATTCTGCCTTCTTTTTGCCATCTAAACCACCACGTTCATTCACAGGTAAAGGAATTAAATCCAAAGGAGTTAATGGATTAAAACCATATAAAATTTCAAATGGAGAATATGACGTAGTAGAGTGAACAACTCGATTGTATGCAAATTCAACAAATGGTAAACACTCCTCCCAACTCTTCAATTTTTTATTGATTACTGTGCGTAACAATTGTGTTATAGTCCTATAACCTACCTCGGTTTGTCCATCCGTTTGTGGGTGACAAGTTGTGGAAAATAGTAACTTAGTGCCTAACTTACCCCCACAAAACTCTCCAAAAGTGACTCAAAAATTTGACATCCCGATCCGACACTATGCTTCTAGGAACCCCATGTAAACGCACAATCTCTTTAAAGAATAAATCAACAATGTTCGTGGCATCGTCGATTTTGTGACATGGTATAAAATGTGCCATTTTGCTGAACCTATCTACAACCATATAAATAGAATCCCGACCTCTCTTAGTCCTAGGTAAACCCAAAACAAAATCCATCGAGATATCAACCTAAGGCTCACTAGGTATAGGTAAAGGTGTGTACAAACCTTGAGGTAAAACCTTAGACTTAGCCCTTTTACAACCTATGCATCGACTACAAATTCGCTCGACATCACTTTTCATCTTAGGCCAGTAAAAATGCTCCTTTAATACATCTAAAGTCTTTTGAACCCCAAAGTGTGTCATCAATCCACCACTATGTGCCTCCCTTACTAACAACTCCAGAATAGAACAATTAGGAACACATAACCTATTTTCCTGAAATAAATACCCCTCATGCCTAAAGAACCTATCAACCGCCCCTTTTATGCATGACAAATAAATATCCGAAAATTCAACATCTTTTCATACAATTTCTTAATATGTTCAAACCCAAGTAGCTTAGAATCAAGAGTAGTTAGCAATACGTACCTTCATGACAACGCATCCACCACCACATTTTCCTTACCTTGTTTATATCGAATGACGTATGGAAATCTCTCAATGAATTCCATCCACCGTGCATGCCTCTTGTTCAATTTACCTTATCCCTGCAAGTGCTTTAGTGACTCATGATCGGTGTATATTACGAACTCCTTCGGCCATAGATAATGTTGCCAAGTCTCCAAAGCTCGAACAAGTGCATAAAGTTCTTTGTCATATGTAAGATAATTTAAAGTAGCTCCACTCAATTTCTCGCTAAAGTATGCAATAGGCCTCGGATCCTGCATTAAAACTGCTCCAATCCCTATTCCTGATGCGTCACACTCAATCTCGAATATTTTATCAAAGTTAGGTAATACCAAAATTGGTGCTTCACACAATGTACCTTTAATAGTATTAAATGCAAGTTCATGTTCATCACTCCAATGAAAACCTACACTCTTTTTAACTACTTCCGTGAGTGGTGCGGTGATAGTGCTAAAATCCTTCACAAAATGCCTATAAAAACTAGCCAAACCATGAAAACTCCTAACTTCCATTATGCTTTTAGGTGTCGGCCAATCTCTAATAGTTTTTATCTTTTCATCGTCTACTTCTACCCCATTAGTACTAACCACAAAACCAAGAAAAATAACTCTATCCATACAAAACGTGCATTTCTTAATATTAGCACAGAGTTGTTCTTTCCTTAAAATAATTAACACACACTTTAAATGTTCCAAATGCTCTTCTAGGTCTTTGCTATAGATTAAGATGTCGCCAAAATAAACCACAACAAATTTTCCTATAAAAGCACGCAAAACATAATTCATTAAATGCATAAAAGTGCTAGGTGCATTTGTGAGTCCAAACGGCATAACCAACCATTCATATAAACCATATTTAGTTTTAAAAGCCGTTTTCCATTCATCACCCTTCTGCATACGAATTTGATGATACCCGCTTTTTAAATCAATTTTAGAAAATATGCAAGCACCATGTAATTCATCAAGCATGTCATCTAATCTAGGTATAGGGTGACGATACTTTACCGTTATATTGTTGATAGCCCTACAATCCACACACATTCGCCATGTTCCATCCTTCTTTGGCACAAGCAAAATCAATATCGCACAAGGACTCATGCTTTCTCTCACGTATCCTTTGTTCATCAACTCCTCCACTTGCCTTTGAAGCTCCTAGTCTCCTCGGGATTACTCCGATAAGCCGATCGATTTGGAATGACAGCTCCGGGTACGAAGTCAATTTGATGTTCCATCCTCGAATAGGCGGCAATCCACTTGGTGCATCCTCCGGAAATACATCATCGAATTCCTACAACAAAGACTTAGCCAAACTAGAGAGGTGTGGGTTAGTTTCTTCAAAATTGAAGAGCGATTCCTTATAAACGGACAAGATCATCTCTTTTCTCTCAACTACCACCCTCCCTAAATCACTCTCTTTTGCAAAGAAATTCGCTCGTGTTTTCTCTCTTCTCTCGGGGCACTCTCTTTCTTTTCTCTCTTATGACTGCTCTCTCTTTTTCTCCAACTCACTATTTGCTCTCATTTTTTCTAACTCTTTTGCTCTCCTCTCTTCCTCACTTTTCAATTTTAATTGGTCCTTATAGACTTGCGCCAGTGTTAATGGCACAAGAGTAATGGTTCTTCCATCCTTAATGAAACTATATCGATTTTTGTACCCATCATGCATAGTCTTCTTATCGTATTGCCATGGTCGCCCTAATAAAATATGTCCTGCTTGCATTGGCACCACATCACACACTAACTCGTCCTTATAACTCCCAATTGACAAATTAATTAACACTCTTCGATTCATCCTTGCCTTGCCACTCTCATTCAACCATTGCAATTTATAAGGTCTCAGGTGTTTCATCAATGTTAAACCCAACTTTTCTACAAGAGATATGCTAGCTACATTAGTACAACTACCACCATCAATTATAACACTACATACCGTATTGTTGATGTGGCATCGAGTGTGGAAAATGTTCTCCCGTTGCAACTCCAAGTCATCTGCTTTGACGTGAGTAGTAAGAGCTCGTCTCGTGACTAGTAGATCCCCAACTGGCCCTTCAACTTTTTCTTCTTCACTAACACCTTCCAACGCTGGCATGTCATCAAACTCGCCATCACTATCGCTCACTATCTCCCCATTATCCTACAACACCATCGCACGTTTGTTTGGACATTGAGAAGCAATATGCCCCATTCCCAAACACCTAAAGTATTTGATTTCCCGATTGCGCGACGGTTGTGCCTCCGGTTTTGATATTGGTTTGCTAGCATTTTCATCCTTACACCTCTGCTAACCACTTTTACCTCTAGGTACAGCCCCGTTTTTGTTGTTGTCAATCCACACTTCGATTTTCATGTTGAATTAGAAATCGAAGTACCCAACGGTTGCCTAGACGCCCCCTTCCTTTTCAATTGTCTCTCGACCTTCATTGCCACATGTAACATGTCCTTGTTTTCCACATAGTGTTGCAACTCTACAACGTTTGCAATATCCCAATATAACCCATTCAAGAATTGTACCATGGTAACTTCCCGATCTTCCTCCACATTAACCCGAATCATAAGAATTTTCATCTCCTTATGATAATCATCTACGCTTTTCGACCCTTGATACAAACCTTGCAAATTTTTATGGATTTCCCTATAATAGTGACTCGAAACAAACCTCCTCCTCATCAACACCTTCAATTCATCCCAAGTGCTAATTGGTCTTTCCCGACCCCTACACCGGGATGTAAGTACTTGATCCCATCAAGATATCGCGTAATCCACAAATTCAAGCACCACCAATTTTACCTATTTCTCCTCCGAATAATTATAGCACTCAAAAATCATCTCAACCTTCATTTTCCACTCTAAACATGCTTCCGGATCGCTTCTCCCCTTAAATTGTGGAATAGTCATTTTAATACTCCCCAAATTTCCATCTACTTCATCTCCCAAGTTATTTCTACCCCGCCCTTCCATCCTATCGCCCCTATGCCTCGCTCGACCCATGTCAATGTCATTTTCATCAAAATCATCATCATCACTACAATACTCATCCCGCCTTTCTCTCCTAGATTCACGCCTACCCGGCTCCCTAGCATTAGACATCTCCACTTGTCCCCGACTAAGATTAACAATTGTAATACCTATTTGCGCCATCCATTCCCCTTGCCTATCCACCTTCTCCCTAACATCACCAATTACCCTTTCAAACCTTCTTATCATGTCCTTCGATGCATTGTTGTCATTACCATTTCGGCTTGAATTAGAACCTTCTCTTTCCAACATCATATTACACAATTTTTTTTATGCCTCACAAAGATTTCACTCAGAAAACACTCACTATGGCTTTCTCCCTCTATTAAACTCACCACTCGGCCTTTTACCACTCAAAGTCTCCCTCCAAGCACTTCAAGGAACCAAGTGAACTAAATCAATTGTCTTACTGAGAATTCAAACAAACCGAATATTAATCAAAGACCACGAGACTCAAAGGACTTGAATAAGTGGAATAGATGAATGTTTTGACAAGAATATGTGAATAGAATCAATAGAAGATTGAAATAATCGAACCCAATTGAATATCCCAAAGTCAAACATGATGTAGGAATTGTTGTTGGTAGAAAAACAAAATCAAACAACAATAATATCAATTTTTTTGTGAACAGTACTTTGAGACGAACAGTACCTCGAATGTACAGTAACTTTTTTTGTACTTTTTTTTACTCCTTGATGAAAGAAGATGACTAAACTACCAAAAACTCAATGAAACGACGAAAAGAACAAAAACAAGAACGAAGAAGAACTAAGAAAGAATAAATAAAATTGAAGAAGAAACTAAGAAAACAAAATTAACGACTCAAACAAATAAAGAAAAGATATAACCTTCAATTAATTTGGAGCCAAAACTCTGATACCAACTGATGCGACCCCGTGGTAACGTTGACTACGAAATCCACAGCGAGATTGACGAACCCAAGAATGCCAAATTAATCCAAAAGTTTAGAATTATTCCAAAAAGAAAGTCGACCCAAAAAATCCAACAAGAACGACGCTTGAAAGACCCCTTGATCACGCAATCCAAGAATTAAATCCGGTTGTTTGAATGCTACAAATTAACACTTGATAATTTCAAAGTTGTTCAATGAAGAACGATGAAAAGAAGACAACATGCCTCACTTTTAATTCAATATCAAAAATGTCAAAGGTTTTTAACAATTGAATGAAAACTCCTATTTACACTAAACCTAAAAACTAGGTAAAAATAGTACAAAAGTCGAGCATAATCCTCAAAATATGGAAAAGAATAAAAAACTAACAAACTATGGAAAATTGCCAAAATTAGAACATTCGCCAAAATTTTTGGCCTATGCGACCGGAACGTTCATTTCTATGCAGTCGCATAGTTCAAGTAAGTTTCACCCTTTGAGCTTTGGTAAGCCTCCATGCGACCGCAAGCCTCATAAGCATATGCGGTCGATAGGCTTATCATTTTCCTCTGTATTCGGCCTTCGATATTAGATTGATCCAAGTTGATTCGGCCTTCGACCAGAACATGAAAGTTGCTCCATTTTGAGTTCCAAACATGGTTCCATCAATGGTTTTTTGAACGAGCAATCTCATCGCTTGTTTCACTTGATTTGCCCTTGATCTCCGTCATCGACCGTCAACGGATCTCGTCTCGCACTCTCCTTCGTCAGGCTCGACTCCTGGATCATATCAATTGTAATTATAAATGTTCAAGGGCTAGTTATTGTGTAATATTGGGATCTAGGGATTTAGTTTCTATTTTTGAAGATGTGAGGACTAAATGTGATATTGTATGAAGATTGGGGGACTTGACTTACAAATACCCCATAATTATCCATTAACTTAAGAGATGATCATCCATTTTTCTCATTTTTTTGGGGTAAAAAGTCAAGAAAGACCAAGAGAGACCGAGAGAAGGGAAGAAAGAAAGGAAGAGGAGGAGAAGAAGAATAGGAAGAAGTGGATTTCCAAGCTTGGTGCTCCATTTCTTCAATTTCTCATTTGATTTAGAGAGGTAAGAACAAATATATTGAATTAAATTTTCTTAGGTTTTATGAAAAAATTTGTTTCAATTCAAAACTTAGCTAAAATTTGGTATTATTAATTTGTATTTGACGTTATAATTAGAAATAGAGCAAAGAAATATGTTTATTTGAATGTTGAAGTTGAAGAAAGTGGAACTTTGTAAATGGGTTTATGAAGTGGATATTTATTCTTTGATTTTTTTTTTTTTGGGGATTATATGATGTCAAGCACTTAAATTAAGGATTTGGGGTTGATTTCTCCATTTTTAAGTAATTAATATAAGCTATTTGGACAAAATCCTACTCAGGTGCTGTTTTTGAAAGTCTACCCAGAATAGCTCTATTTCAGTCAAAGGTTTTGATACCAAATTTTAATATGGAAATTGGTGCCAGATATTAATATTATGGGATTTTAGTGTTGTTTTTGTCAAAGCTCTTATTTTCATATTTTTAAAGGTTTAAATGAAGTCATGCGACAAATATTGAAGTTTATGTATTGGACTAAATTCGGTATAGGGTTTGTATATGAATAAGGTAGTGATTTTAAGAAAGTGTGAGAGATTTAATGGATTTGATAATAAATGGTGATTAGTTGATAAATCATTAAAGAGACAAAAAGTTGGGGAATTGGAGATATAAGAGTAAATATAGAAGTTGAGAAGCTAAGTTGTGGATTTGCATTAAATTGTTAGGTTTTAATTTGAGTAATTATATCATTATTTGAGGTAGTGACGTGAAAGCTTGAAAAGACTCGTCAATTTAACAAGATTTCTATCCATAGATCTGTGAGTAGATATAAAACTTACTTTTCAGAAACAAGTATTCATTAAATTGTTAAGTTACTTATTTTATAAAGTTAAGTTGATGGCATGATTTTCATAATAAAATGGATTTTATAGTCAGATCTTTTTAAAGTTAAATTCAGTTCAGTTAATCATTTCATTAGCATATTTTATTCGTATTACATATTTCAGTATAGCTAAAGATATTTTGAAAAACCACCAGAAAGTACCCAGATGATTTTACCTTAGTGTGCACTTGAGTGAATGTGATTCCACAATGTATGACTAATCATGGTTATTTTACCCGCTCTGCACTATTGTGAATGTGTTTCTATAGTATATGACAAGATTATCGGAAGTCTTTGGGACCCACTCTCATACACACATAGGTTTTGGGCCGTGTACTAGGGTGATTAGCCTTTAGGGCAGCTCTACATAAGTATGACCAGATTATCATATGTGAATGGCTTTGCTTGTATATCGAGATTACTCTATACATGAGTAAGGCTATTCATTGGATACTTTTGGTGTGATTTTTCAGTATTTCTACAGCTTATCAGATTTCAGATTATAGAATTTAGTTAATTCAGTTTTCAGAAAAAAGTTTTCAGCTTATAGTATTGAGCGGCAACAATATTTCATAGATTTTCATGGATATCTGATTATTTATCGTGATTATATTTTACAGTTGCTTATCTAGAATTAAGAATAAAGAATGTTACGATGCAATCATGTTTAGTTTTAAAAGTGTTACCAGATTTCAGAATTTCTCAAAGTTTTAATAGAGTTAGAATTTTCAGAAAATATGGATAAATAGAAAATGTATATTTATTTGCAAATTATACACTTACTAAGCTATAAGCTCATATTTTTTTTGCCCTTTCTCTTTATCAAATAGTAGTTGAGTTGAAAAGCTCTGGAGTCTGTCGATCCACCGAGATGAGCCACATACATGGTCATTAGTTATATGACCCATTTTGTCAGTTTATTTAGTTCATATTCCTTTTGAAGTAAATATAGTTTTTGTTAGAAAAATTTATCATAGACTCACTACATATTTGATAACTTTAGTACGTTTGAGAACTTTAGGCTATAAACTAAAGTAAATATCGATTTTCCAATATATTATTTTGAATAGTTTGTATTTTGATGAACTGGCATACCCTGATTTATATTATAGGTATTGATTTGAGGAAATTGATTATTGTTCAAGGGCTTTTAGTTCATATTTCAAGGGAAACTCTGTCAAAATTTTGTTAAATAAGCAAGTCAAAGTTGCTTTAGTGGTGGGTCCGATTTTAGCTAGTATCTACCATCGACACACGACACGTGTCGAGTCCACTAAGATGATTCAAGACAAGTCGTGTCAATATATGTATTGTATCCAGAGAGAGAGATCCTTTATATAAGAATTATTCATACATAAAGTGCAATTATAAAACTATGACAACTACATTGGTGAAAAAAATCCCCTCAAAATTACTTGTACTATTTTTTAATAAATCCTTATGTTTCTTTCTCATATCAAATGGAATATAGATGTAACAATTGAAAATCCTAAACAATTTTATACTTTCATATCAAAATTGAAAAACATCAAAAAAAAAAAAAAAAAAAAATGGGCCCTTAGCTCCATCTATTATCAGGACTAACACTGCTTAGAATAAGGGATCTAAACATAACTCCTAGTTTTGAAGATCACATTTCATAAATAAGAAACTCAGTTGGTAAATAAATTTATTAAATATTAAAATATAATTTAATATACACTAATTATTTCCACCCATGCCACCTCACCCCACCTATCATATCACCCCCATCACACCACCTTCCCTCTACCTCTTCATCGGAGATGGCCATCGGCTTCGGCGATTGCTCCGATGGCTGCTTCTCATAACTGTTTCGACAATCTCTCTAGCAAACTACTTCAAGACCACTCCTATACTTGCTCCGACGATCGCTTCGACAACTGCTTCGGCTCACTAATAGAAAAATCTCCAAAAATTGAAAATAATTTCTCTATCTCTATACTCCACTGTAAAAAAATTTCAAAAAATTGTGGTGGTCATAATAGTGCATTGTAGGTGATCAGATTGCAACTATGTTATCTATGACCATACCTATGTCATATGTGATTTATAATCAAATCTATTTTCAGTGTGACTGTATGTAACCGTCTAATTTTTTACTGTATGTTACAAATCTACTGACTTATGTTATCTGTGAGACCAACTTTTTCTTCGGTATGATTAACTGTGATCAAATTTGTATTCAATGTGACTATTTATGACAGATCAATCTCAAGTCACAATCGATCAATCAACACAAAATTCATCACAAACAAACACATACTTGATCATATATTGTCACCATAAACAAATCTGCACACATCATAGACTTGTGATTAAACGTGACCAACTTTATCTTCGGTGTGACTAACTGTAATCAAAATTGTATTCAGTGTGACTGACTGTGACTAGGTCAATCTCAAGTCACAACCAATCACAGAACCATCATAGCCAACCACAGAACCATCTCAGCCTACACCACTACTAGTGAACCACAGATTAGAAAATTATCGGACCCCACCACCACCATGAGCACCATCGCATCTATACTATTGTCTCCACAATTACCACCACCACAACACCCACACCACTGTCGCACCACCACCACACAACACACCCACACTACACCACCACCACCACCGTCACCATCTTCTCTATCTCCATCTACACTACACCACCACTAGCCCACCAAAAAACAATAAACCCTCTGTCACCACCACAACACACTACCATGGCCATCACCTCAAAAACCATAAAAAAACATGATGTAAAATCACCACAAAACCACATAAAATTATCTCAAAATCACCTAAGAAACCTTCGCTAGCTATTACAACACTATAGGAAATTCCACAAATGACGAATCGCCATTATGATACGCAACATTGGACAAAATTTTAGATCCACAAGCAACGTTGCAGTACCTCAACTCCGCCGCAGGGAGCTTGCAACGACGCTCACTTGATGAAATTTGCAGTGACTGCAACCACTGTAAGCAGTGGTCGTGACCACTGCTTCTAACGTTGTTGGTAGTGGCTGTAGCCACCGATATAATAAGCGATTAGTCTCACGAAACTCTAGTAAGAGAAGCAGTAGGTGGCCAAAATCTAGAGAGTGGGGTAGAGAAGAAGCCGTCGAAACACTTCGAGTGGTTGTAGCCGCCAATGTAGTAAACGACCAATTTCATGAAACTCCGACGAATGAAGTAGTAAGGTGGTTGAAATCTAGATGGTGGGTGTGGAAAAGTCGTCGACCTGATATTTGGGTAAGAGAGTGACCATCTGATTTTTGGGAAAGAGAGAGACTGTGTAGGTTAGAAATGAATCAAGGTCTGGGGTGTAAAATACGTGTTTGGGGGTGATAGGGTGGATTGGTGTAATTAATTTGTTTTAATTAATTTAAAAATTAGTATTTACCACCTGATTATTAAAATTTAATCTTTCATACACTTGCATTTTGAAATGTAATATTGAAAAGAATGGTTCTAAGTAATTTTTCCATAGAATAACCACCTTAAAACAAATGTACACAAAATGTGGGCCTCATCGGGAAAAAATCTTTGGATTTGCAGTTAAAGTCCGAGATAGAGTTTGAGGGGCGATATAATTGAAACAAAAATTAAAGATCATTTAATTCGTTTAAGGAAGAAAATAAAAGAGAAGACTTTTAGTAACTAAAATGAATCTAAGCAATACGTTCCGTTAGTGATGGTATTTATATTAAAGGTTCATGCATTGTATGTCGTACAAGAAATTTAATAAAAAAATATTTAGGTAGATAATGTTATGATGGATTAAAGTTCAATATTATTATGAGATTTTTCACTCAAAAAATATCATATGTTATACGATTAATAACGTATAAATGATATTTTTTGACAAAAAATCAACGAATATAATATTATGTACTTTCTATTTTGACCAAAAAACAATTATTATATAGATAACTATCGCAAACTAGGGTTGAAGCAAAAGGGACATAACATCAGTTCCAATATGAGTACCGAAAGCCATAGCAACATAAGAAGCAATATTATAGATAACTTGGTTTTCTCGATGAAATAAGTTTGCAAGAACCATGATTTACAAAAGGCAAAAGAGAAGTAATTTCCAATAGAACTAACGCAATAGAAACAAGAGAAAAATTGGATAAATGGTCCACACCATATGTAGGGCATCACTTTTGTCACAACAAATCCCTGACCAAGATCAATTCATCCCACATGGGACACGACCATTACCTCAGCATCTTCATGTTTAAATGCCGAAGCAGAATTATCCAGAAACTAAAAAATTACTTTAATTCAATAAACAAAATCGTCTAGATATTCAGGAGTATGTAATATCAAGAATAAAAGATTTGGATTTTTTTACCTAAATTCAATGGTCAATTCTTATTCACAAACTTCCAACTTTTTAATTTCAAGAACTTGATGCTTCAAACCTCTCAATCTTCTACGGTATTCCAAAGTCAATACTATACCGATGGGTGGGCACCTTCTTTTAATTAAATCAATAAATTAATTCTTGAGTTGAACAATTGACAAAAGCACGAAAAATAATTTTCTCTCATTTTTTTCTCTCCAAATTTGAACACTACGAAATTATATATTATGGTTAATGTACAATCTAATAGGATGTCTAAGTTCCATTTAATCTCTACATTTATAGAGACAGAAGAGTTTTAATCCTTATACAACAATAATTCTACATTCAATTAGGAGTTCTAATTAACATTCAAATAAGAGTTTTGATTAGAGTCTATATCCAGTTAGTTTATATTTAATTAAATGTATAGTCCTAGAACTTCAATTACATATAATTAAGTTTAAAACTTTCATAGTAATTACAATTAAGCACAAAACTTTATTGCAATTACAATTAAGCTCGAAACTATTATAATTACCATAATTAAGTTTAACTACTTTATAGAGCAACCATAGGGACCTCATGGGACTTTTATTATCCAAACTCCAAAAATTAGATCCTGACTAGTCCACTCTCGACCACCCAATCTAATCATTAGTCTTTGCGTTTTTCATTAAAGGCAAAAGACCAAAGTCTTTGAATATAAAATATCACAGAAGTTAATAAATCTGTAACACTTATCCTCGTTCGAGATTCGATAATTAGGTATGAACATAAATAACAGTTTTGTCCTTCTAATTATTCTCACTAACTTAAATATCATTTTCCTCAATGTTCCTGTGAACTAATTACAGATGTCAAAGTTTAATCATCGCTATATACTGAACTCAGATTTTAACCATTCAACCAAAAATAGTTAAGTAGTCACTCTACCCGAATTTTAGTGCGACAGTTCTCGACGCGAATTCATGTTGTTTACTTCGCTCATTCTCAAGTTCCTAACTCATCGAAATATTTGACCAATCAAATTGATCTTAACCATTGATGAATCAAAGAACTATTAAAATCACGAAAAGATATACATAGCCCTATCAAAGGGTTTAGATGAAATACACACGATCAAGTGGAATTTAATTTTCCGCACAATCATACTATAGAATTAAACTCGACACGTGGTCAGTTCAATACACTCCAAATGTACTAGTGTCACCTTTAACTATTTATGTGATGATGACAAATCATAAACCTGAATAGTGAATCGAACAACATTACAACTTTCAAGTACAAGGTGTCAAGCCTTGTACATTAGATGTGAACAAATTATTTATGATAATGTAAACTGTGTCGTACTGTACTTCTCAATACAAGTACCCAACTTATATTATCTCATATGATCATAAGCACTTTAATTCAGATGCTTAATAATAAATAATGCAATAAACAAATAAAACCACAAATTATATATTATAAATAATTTTTTTATCATAGCAAAAGAGCTGTGCAGTTGTAGGCACCACATCGATGTCCGTAAGGATTTCTTAAGTAATAGAGCCAATTTGGTAGTTTCATAAGCTACCAAATATTTAGCATCAATGGTGGAATCAACAATGCATGATTGTATGATATTTCTCCAAATAATAGCCCCACCATCAAGTGTAAACAACGATACTGATGTAGACCTGTAATAGTGATCATCACTTTAGAAGTCTGAATCATTTTAACCTATTGAAATAAGATCTAGATATGAGCATATAACTCTCCGTCCTCCGGAGGCACTAAAAGATATGCTTTATAACTATCCAATGTTTCGGTCCTCAAGTCAAATAGATTTTGACTCACCACACCTCAATATGACAAATGTCAAGTCTATTGCATAGCGTAGCATGCATGAGACTTTCTACTACCAATGCATAAGGTCTCCTGCTCATGTACTCAATCTCTTTAGGATGAATTAACCTCTTGTTCTTTGAATTTGATGAAACTATTGTATATGAAAACGCAAAAGAGTTTTTTTTTTTTTTGACGTGTAGCCCTTGTTTTCTATTTATAAAAGTAAAAAAAAAAGGGTCAAAATCGTGTCCAATCTGAGCCCTAAAAGAGTTTGAATCACAAAAGGAAACTGATGATTTGTGTTCGCTGTTGTCCCTACGTAGCTTTTGATATTTTGGTCATAACTTTCTATTCCGATGTTCAATTGAGGCGATTCAAAGTGTGCTGAAAAAGCTAACTCAAAAGAGTTACAATTCTTCTTGAAATCTAATTTTCCAATTCGGACATTTGCTATTCGAAAAATGGGTTTCAAGTTGAGGCTAAAAATTTGGAGCATATCTTCTTTGGCTGGAAATTGACTTGTACAAGTACTTCAACTCTATTTTACTCTTTTGACCTCCAATTGATCCTATATAATCTTCAATCATCATTTTTATGGTCCGAATTAACTATTGATTAGTTACACTTTGGTCCCCATAATTTTGATTTCTTTCATGTTTGCCCCTTTTCCGTTCATTTCTTTCAATTCCATCAATTTGCATTGAGTTCAACCTAACAAATATAATTAACACATGATTAAGCTATATGTCAATCAAATAACTAACAAATACGCCAATTTACTAGTTTAGATAAGTGTACAAAATACGCTTATCAAACACTCTCAAACTTGAACATTTTTTTTTTATCCTCACACAAAACTATATCCTAACTTAACCGAAAATTTTAAAAGCATATGGTTAGATAATTTTCTTTTGATCTTATGATTGAAATACATGTATTAAGACTATGAACTGCTATAAAATCACAATAATAAAATTAATTCCTACTTATCCAATGTAAAACCAATGTGTATGTATGTGAAATTTATGTCAAGTATCATAAATTCATAAAGTGATTTAAGTCATGACTCTCAATAGTCAAATTTATCCTTTATCCTCTCATGAGATTCACATTCCAAACTTATTTATTTAACTCTCTTCTCAAGGTGTGATCTAAGATTAAATTTATATACTAGTCCTCACCCTCTTTAGTTTGGTTGGACTTTACTAATTGCAGTTCAACATATAAACAAATAAGGATTCTCCTTATTTGTTTATTACTTCGACATTCAAGAATAAACTAGGCTAATAATTCCTTGTTAAGAGACTAATTCTTTCAAATAAGTGTTTGGGATTTAATAAAGTCATATAACAATTTTTTTTCTTTTGTTATATAGATATTTTTCTCCTTTTTTTTTTCACATTTTATGTGCAAATTTATCTCCATTAAACTTTCTAAATGAACCATGTAGTGAGCTTTTGACTGATGACTCTCAAATTAGATGACTTTAGGACACCAAGATTTAAATACATATGCAAGCTTAATCACTCGAGTCATAAAGGCGATGAAAAGACATTTCACAATTTTCCTCTCTTTTTTCCCATTTTATGCAACGATTAGTTTAATACCCTTTATTAACCACTCTTTCTCAAAAAATTGAAACCTAACTTAAGATATTCACCTCATTTCTATCTTATTAGCCTTAGACAATCCAAACAAAATTTAGCACACATAGAATCCACATTTATCTCACTATCTCCTTACAACAGTTTAATCAACCTCAAACTATTCTAGATTTGGTATAAAGATGTATAATTTAGTGGCTATTTGGATTTAGCATCTAAGGTTCACTATATTTTTATTTTTCAACCTATTCAAATTCTATATGAAATTATTCTTTCATGACGCAAAACATAAATTGTGTGCTAAAAAATATAAAGTTTTACGTGAATAAGCACAAATCAACTTCAACATGCAATTTTTTCACAACTTATAGCTTAACACATGGTTCCAAGTATTTTCATCATAGTAGGCAAATTTATCAAACCTACACAAACACACAAAAGAAAAAAAAATTAGCTGAAAATATTTTTTTGGACTCGAACAAAAACACAACCTAATAAAAACTCAATGTTTTTCCATTCCCAAACTTATAACAAACATCCCCTTTAATGTCTAAAAATATAAGAAGCACTATATGAAAATTAAAGGCAAATAAGGGAATTAATTACTCCTGTGATATATATTTGAATATAATGGATGGACAGGTATGAAAGTTCTGACTAACTAGCTATGTCCTTTCCCTTGTCCAGTGTTTTCAAGCATCACGTTCCTTCAAAATAATTAGAAAATAAATTATAACATGGAACACTTTATAATAAGTTCAAACACAACCAAGAGGAAAATATGGGGATGAAGATACCTTATACTACTAAAAGTAATTTACTAAATTACTAAAAGCAATGAAATTCACTAATCTTGTGTTCTAGAAAGCAAAAATAAATAAAGGGAGAAAAATTGGGTTGCCTCCTAATAAGCGCTTATTTATAATCATTAGCTTCACTTTAATATTCTGTATCACGGAATTCTAAAGAAAGCTTTTGATGACTTAGTTTGTTTCTTTTGACTTTGATCCACTTTTTGTTGATTCTCCAAATCTTAACCTTGCCTCCTTTAATGCGATATGACTTTCTTATTCCATCCGATTTGAAATTAACTATATAGACTTTTTCCTCGATATGACTTGCCTATTCCATCCGATTCGAAATCAACTATGTAGAATTCTTCCTCCTCGAGCTTAATCACAAATTCAATTGTTGAACAATCAATGATATCAAAAGAATGTGTGTTAATTTCATCATCATTAATTGCTAACTCGTCAATTGGTTCTTTACAATTAGTTTGTCATCTTCTTTATGTTATTCTTTAATAATTGACACAAGTTGAATGGTCGATTCACGGTCTAAATTCACTAGTAATGGTAATTCTTTCCTTTGAACCTTTTCAAGTGAACTATATCCCCATCTTTTAAATTCATCCTAGAATACGAAATTTCCTCCACCTATTTTTCTTTCATCCAACATAGCAAGTTCATTATAATATTTTGCAAGGTCTCCTCATCCAACTAGCTCCTTTAAGAATGATGTCATAATCTGAATGCGTAGACAAATATTTGCCCTTAGGCATGTAGCATTCATCAGATTTGTCAATTGCTTATTTTCGACATCTTAAATAATGTTTAAACCACAGAAGTTTGGACATAAAGGGATTAGTGCGTGTATACAAGCAGTGTCCAATATAATGCATCCTATTACAAAGCTCACAAATTATATCTCCTACAAGCATTTACTTCTTTGCCATCATCAGAATCTTGCACATATTGTTGAGTAGTACCTGAAATTATACCAATGAATAAATTTCAATTCAAGTTTATTAGTTTTTTATAAAATTCAAATTATATATAAAAAAAGAAGAAGATATATTTCGATTTTGTAATTATTCTAAATTAATCTAAGAAAGTAAAAAAGATTTGGTTTTTATTAAATTATGGATGATTATAGTGGATTTCGAATTCGTCTATGGCTATCTATTTCAATTCTTGATTAGTAATCTAGTTTCGTTCATGCGTTCTTGACAATCGGTAAAACTACGTTATATAATTTTTTCAAGACAAATTAAATATATCCTAACCACAACCCAAATATATTCCTAGCCCGAATCGGAATGGTTGGAACGCATTAAAGCTTAGATTATATGTATGATTGCATAAGTGATAAATATTATTCCTAACATTTATTGTACATATGTTAATTTTGTCATATTATAAACTTATTGTGAGTCTTCCAACAATACAAAAAGTAACTAATTATCTAATTAGTGACTAAATAATTAAATAATATAATGAGTATGCGAAATTAATAAAAAAAAAGATACAAGAATCAAACTAAACTACTAATCTTGAATTTAAAATAAATAATAAATAGGGTTTATCTTCATCCAATAATAAAACGGATCTAGCCTAGCATATTAATATAGAAATTACAAGAAGATTAATGAAGAAATATCACATGAATCAAGAAAGAATACAAAAGATGTTGATCTTCAAATTCAAAGTTGAATTCTTCAATTTTTTTTTATGTAATTGGCCTTCGATTCTTACTGGGGCTTGATCTTTTCCCTCAAAAGTGATGAATTAACCTCTTATTCTTGATAAATATGATGAAATTATTGTGTATGAAGAGGAAAGAGAGGGTTCTTTTGATGTGTAGTCCCTATTTTCTATTTATTAAAGTCGGAAAATAGGCCAAAAACGCATCCAATTTGAGTTTGAAAAAAGTTTGAATCGTGAAAGGAAATTGCTGATTCACACATCCCGTTGATCCTGAATAGCTCTCAATATTTTGATCATAACTTTCTCTTCCAATGTCCGATTGAGAGGATTCAAAGTATGCTGAAAAGCTAACTCAAAAGAGTTACAATTCTTCTCGAAATACAATTTTCCAATTCGAACATTTGCTACCCCAAAAATGGGTCTCAAGTTGAGGCTAAAAATTCGGAGCATATCTTTTTCGGTTGGAAATTGATTTGTACAAATAATTCAATTCTATTTCACTCATTTTACCTTTAATTGCATCCAATTGATTCTATATAATCTTCAATCTTCATTTTTATGATCTGAATTAACTATTGAATGTTTAAACTTTGGTCTCCATACTTTGGATTTCTTTCATGTATGCACCTTTTTCTTTCATTTCTTCTAATTCCACTAATTCGCATTAAGTTCAACCTAACTAATAAGTGTGTTTTTACACACTTATTTATCACTTTTTGGGACTTTATTAATAATAAAATTGAGTAGATTTCTATTTATAATTGTGTAATTGTTACTTTTGTAGGCTAAAACCCCGAAAAGAAGTATAACGAGCGAAAAGAGAAGGAAAAGGACTTAAATTGAACAAAATTGTGAAGCTGAGGACTTGAAGTGCAATTATGGAAGGGCCTAAATGTAATAAAAGTCAAATTTCGAGGACCAAATTGCACTAAATGAAAGTTGAAGGACCTGATCTGCAATTTCGAGATTTTTTTGTCAATATTTTTATTATTTTATCCTTATTTTATGCTAGATATTTTTAGGATATTTATGTTGTGTCTAATAATATCTTTTTTTTTATATTATATTTTATATATATTCCATATATGTACTAATATAACTTGGTAGGTAAAAAAAATTCTCCAACTCTTTCACTTTTCTCTCTATCTCTCTCGGTCTCTCTCTCTCTCTCTCTCTCTCTCTCTTTTTCTTGACTTTTTTTCTTTTAGTTTTATTTTCTTTTGTTAATTTTAGTTTTATTTTGGGAATCAAGTGGATATAGCAAGGAGATCATTAAGGAAAGCTTGAAGAATACATTGAAGGAATTACAATTCGTATTTAAAAGGGTTTTATCTCAACTTTTGTATTCCTTTCATTTAGTTCTTCATGTTTGTAATGAAATGTTTATGAGAATCTCTTTGTTATTTTGTTAGAATGATGAACTAATTTATGTTGGAATTTATGTATTAGCTTAACCTATTTTCATTAATATCATGTTATATGTTGTTAGATATGCATTTGTTATCAAAATATTGGTGTATTAATTATCATGTTTAAGATTACTACATTTATTTGACGTCAATAGATGTTGTGGTTAGGTAGTTGTGTAATTATTGAAAAATAATTGCACATAATGGATCGAAATAATTAATACCATAGGTTTGTATGGTTTCGACTATACGCGTTTAGGTATCCAGACATGTATACCTACCCTATGTGACCCGTTGAGTTATTTTCACAAAAATTGAATGCAGTTGTTTGGTTTAGAACGACATAGAAATATGTTAATGCCAAGCAATTAGAGTTGATATCGCTCGACAGAGGTTATTGACTAATTTTGGAAAATCGGGTCTAACCACATATTTTGGTAATTTGCATCGACGCATAATTGGCTTGAAAAGGGTTAAGCGAAATCATAAATTCCAACATTTTTTAGAATCAAACTTTTCCACTTTTTAAGTATTTTTTAAATATTTTAAATCAAAATCGAGTTTTCGCCTTTTTATAGTTTTTAAAATCGAACTTTTAAATGTGTGTATCTTTTTCGTTATTTTGAAACAAATACACTCATAATTGAAAAAAACACTCTCTGAGGGGTCGACTGGGACTTAAAAGGTCCATTATACTACTTGATCGCGACCCGTGTACTTGCGGCGTGCCATTTAATACCGATCACTAACAAACATAATTAACACATAATTAAGCTATAGCTCATTCAAATCACTAACAAATACTCTAATTTGCTTGTCTAGTTAAGTGTACAAAATACACTTAACACCTCATCTTTACCTTCGACTTTCTACTGATCTATTGGATCTGATGAAAACTCATCTCTTCCATTTAGATCACATTGCCCAGGTTTATTTAACACCATGGGATGTCTGTCCCAGATTGTGTCCCAAGAGTTATTCAGGTAGAATTGTTCCCACTCATTTCTTCCAACACGACTTTATTCATAAAGTAACGACCATTAATAGACTTATCCTTTAGGAATGTTGTATTTATGCTAACACAAACTTTCATTTCTAGAGGACTATAAAAATTATTCCTTAATGTCTTTAGGTTATCCCACAAACAGGCACATTTCTAACCCAGACTCCAACTTTTCATCTTTCTATTTTAGCACATGAGCTAGACCCCCCAAATCTTCGTTTTGATGCAAGCAAGACTTGAATCTATTCCAAAATTTCAGGAAAAGCTTGAAAACAGACTTAGAAGGAACTAAAATAAGAATATATCCAAATGTTTTCAGTGTATATCCCAAAATGAGATAGGTAGAGTTGGGAAACTCTTCATTGATCTAACCATATCTAACAATGTCATGTTTTTTCTTTCTAAAATGCCATTCTATTTGGTATATTAGGCTTATTCAATTAAGAAACAATATCATTTTCCATTATGTTGTCCCTGAATGCTCTCGAGAGGTATTCACTACGTCGATTAGATCAAAGTGTGTTAATACTTTTACCCAAATGTTTCTAGACGTTAGTCTTATACTCTTCTGATTTCTCAAAAATATTTGACTTTCAAGCCATTAGATAAATGTATTTAAATCTAGAGTAATTATCTATAAAGAAATACTCATAATTTCCATTCTCAAGTGTATTCACAAGTCCACACATATCAGGATACACTAGTTCCAATACATTTTTAGCTTTATCTTTTTGTCAAAAAAGGATTTCTTGGTCATATTGCCTTTCAAACAAAACTCACAAACTGTCAATGATTCGATCTTAATTGAGTTGTGAGAACCATCTCTAGTCAATTTTATATTATGTTATGGTTGATTTGTCCAAGACGCCATAGATATGTATCACTAGTATGGTGCGACATTTTAAGGTGTACAAGAGCAACATTTTTATTTCATATGTGAAGTAGTATAAAATATAAAAATAATTAATCAGATGTATAGTGCCAATAGGAATTTTATTTATTATTAGATGCTGATTATATAGAATAACTCTGTCTTATTAAATCGAAAGCAAAAAACAAATTTCTACTTCATTCACGAGATGTAATGATAGTCTTTAGGAATTAAACGCCTACCACAATTGAAATAAAAACAATATCCCTTTGCTCCTGCCAAAATTATTGCTCTTATGCTAACGATGATTTTAAACTAGCCTTCACTAAGTTTTTTACTTTTCTTGAATTACCCGCATTGACATGTAGATATGATTAGTGGTTTCAAAATCTACAACTCAGGAATTTATAGTATCAACCATTAAACAATACTTAGTAATAAAAAATCTCACTCGTACTTTGCTTTCTAGTTGGTACATTTGGGCGGACTTTCTCTAGTGTCCTTTTCGACGATAGTTGGAACACTTGCCTTAAGGCTTTCCATCTACTTTTGATCTTTTGTTGCTCTTATGCTTATTAATAGCTTTCTTTCTCTTCTTGATTTTGCTTTTTTGGCTTGGAACCAGAGAATCCACCAAATAATGTACAAGCATCGCCATTGTACAATTAAGACCATTTATCATTAACCCATTAATGGTATCTTTATCTTGTGTAAGTGTTAATCCATAGTAAATTATGAAAAATTATCAGGCAAAGAATTCAGCACCATGTCAAAAACTGAATATCCTTGATAGATGGCTGCATCCAAACTCTCAACTATATTTGAAATATGCACAGTCAAATTATGAAACTTCACAAGCACTCTAAATTTCATGCAGATGTTGTATAAGGTACAAATGATTCCAAAAGAGATTCCCACTTTGATAACCAAACATGTCTTAAAAGGTATCTAGTATGTAATGGGAGGTACTTTAACTTTCAAGTCTTTGTTGTAACATTTTGACAAACACCAAAGTCAAAATGAAACAACTCGCCATCTTGTCTGCAATCTCCCACTCAAAATGTCCAGCCTCTTGGACTTGTCACATGGTCTTAGCCCTCGTTTGACCCCCAATAATTTCCATTACATTTCATTTTTATCTCTCTTATTTTCAACCACACAATCTTTCATAAAATAATATTACACGTAAATTGAAAACTTTTATTCTTTTTCAACCACTCATTTTTCCAAAAAACACTATTCCACTCATTTTTATTTCCAAAAAATTGGGGGGGGGGGGGGAAATGGGGGCTTAGTAGGTGTCTTAGGACAACCATTAAGTATGAAGTTAAGTTTATCCATATTAAGCACAAACATTGAATTACGTTTCCAATCCACATGATTTTTCCCGATTAATTGGTTTTGTTTTAGAACAACAAAAAAAATGGCTGAGTAACATTTCGCATAAAAAATAATCATACGTTGCATATTAAAATTGAGCAGCAATTAACAATTTAGCATATGATGCATGAATACACATGTCGATCCAACTACAATAATGCAACGAATATTTGATCCTTGTGATCCAATAGACCTCTCTATAGGAAAGGTAACTGCGTATACTGATCAAGTGGGGATTCTTCCACTAGACAAACCATATCTGATAGTAAACGTCTATATAAGTCCGATATCATTTTATTTGGTCACCAAGATCATATACGAAGGCCTGTATGCTTGAACATAGTTTCATCATTTATAGGATAACACAAATTATATTCTTATCTAGACGATATTATCGGAAAGGAATCCATTCAAGCAACTTGAACTTCGCGGCCCTCCTATAGGGAGTTAGATTGCTGCTGCATTGCAGCGGTCTGTTTGGACTTTTTTTCGCTGTAAACCTCTCAAATTATTCAATTTTTCCTCTTCAAGTCTCAATCTTCAATCAATTTACAAGATCTAAAATTTACAAGTATTACATAATTCCTATGTCCCGTAGGCTCAAAATTTTTTAATCTAATTGAATAGAAAATTAAATCAAGATGATGAAGTCGTAATCCACCAACCTTGTTACAGACTTGAAATAATAAATTACATAAAGAACTGGATACAAATAATTGAATCACAGTTTAAAATAATTCAATCATCACTTAATAAAATATTCCAAAACATCGTTCGACTAGAACATGCAATCAAGATTCAGAAATAACAAGCACGTGAACGATTTAGATTACTTTAATACCAATTGTTGGAATGCGGAAACAGAATTATCTAGAAATTAAATTTTTTTAATTCAATAAATAAGATCGTCTAGATATTCACATGCATATTATATAAAGATTAAAATATTTGATTTTTTTCTTTTACCTAAATTCAATAGTCGATTCTTGAATAGATTATGAATCATGAACTTCCAACTTTTTAATTTCAAGAATTTGATGCTTCAAATCTTCAAGTTTTCTATGGTATTCTCAAAAGTCAAGACTATATCAATGGGTGGGTACATTTTTTTAATTAAATTAAAAAATTAATTCTTGAGCTGGATAATTTATTAAAGTAAGAAAAATATTTTTCTCTATTTTTTCTCTCTCCAAATTTGGACGCTGTGGAATTATATATCATGACTGTTGTACAATCTCATAAAATGTCTAGATTCTATCCAATCTTTATTTATAGAGATAGAAATGTTCCAATCCTTATACAATAATGATTCCACATTCAAATAGAAGTTCTAATTAAAGGAGTTTTAATTAAAATCCAAATTCAACAAGTTTATATTTAATTATATGTGTAGTTCTAGAACTTCAATTACAATGATAATTGAGTTTACAACTTTCAGAGTAATTACAACTAAGTACAAAATTTTGTTATAATTACAATTAAGGCCGAAACTATTATAATTACAGCAATTAAGTTCCAATACTTTATATAGTTACCATAGAGACCTGATCGGATATATATTATCCAAATTCTAATAATTAGATCTTATCTAGTTGACTCTAAACTACCCAATCAATCATTAGTCTTTTGCTTTTTCCAGTAAAAGCAAAAGATTGAACTTTCGGACTATATAAAATCACAAAAGTCAATAAATCTATAATAATTTCCTTAGACTTGTCGTATATGTATTTTATTCCCGTCTGAGATCCGATGATTAGGTATGAGCGTAAATAATTTTTTTACCCTTCTAATTATTTTCTCTAACTTAAGTATCATTTTCCTCTATGGTCCTGTGAACTAATCATCGATGTCGAAATTTTGCCGTCACTAAACATTGAGCTCAGATTTTAACTATTCAACAAAAAATATTTAAGTATTCACTCTACCCATAATTTAGGGCGACCGTTCTTGACATTAATTCATGCTCTCTATTTCGCTCATTCTCAAATTCTAAACTCATTGAGATATTTGACCAATCAAATTATTCTCATCCATTGATGAATTAAAGAACCATTAAAATCATGAAAAGATATACATAATGCTGTCAAAGGATTTAGATGAAATACACAACAAGTGAAATTTAATTTTCTACATGTTTATGCTACAATATTAAACTCGAAACGTGGTTCGTTCAATATACTCCAAATGTACTAGTGTTACATTTAACTATTTTTATTATAAGGACAAATCACAAACCTGAATAGTGAATCGGTCAACACTACAACCTTTCAGTATAAGGTGTCAACTTTTATACATCGGTTGTGAACAAATTATTTATGATCAAAATATAAGTTGTGTTACACTGTACTTCTCAATGCAAATATCCAACTTATATTATCTCAAGTGATTATAAGCACTTTAATTCGCATGCTTAATAATAAATAATGCAATAAATAAATAAAACCACAACTTATTTATTATAAATAATTATTTTATCATAGCAAAATATATTATCTGGATACACAACCCAACACTTCAGTCAATATTTGTCCAATGACTTTCCTCGCTTGCGTAGCCATTACCATTTCAAATGTATCTATCTAGTATTATCCATTCTAATTTTACTCTAAAATTTTTGTGCGATTTATATGCCACGTCAAAATGAACTTAAAATAAGTTAAGTAACAAACCTAAAAACTCCTCATCGACGTAATGATTCGTTATGCAGCACACGTACGCATACAGCGGTGAAGATCATTTCAAAGTTTGAGTTGATAATTAAAGGGCTCTCATGCACTGCACCATGCATGTGAATGTCCAAATGGTTCGGTTTACAACTTAAAAGTAGGGCATGTGATGTGTCTCCCCCATCCCCACACTTTTTAATTCACCAATCGGAGATAGAAAGTTGACATAAATAGATATCAATAACGAAGCAAGTACAATTCTGCTTTGACTTGTGGGGGCAAAAATATATCCAACGTCTGCAACAGTCACTTTAAGGGTTTGTTTGGCATTTGGAATATTTTCTTGCAAATTATAGAAGAAAAACTTAAACATCTTTTTTTTTTTTAATTATTATCGTTTTTAATTAAAATCCATATCGATATCAATATCCAATTTCCACATTTTCTTTTCTCTTTACTTTCTTTTGGTTTGGTGTTGGAATTTCGACTATATGTTAGTGTTGTTCATTTTCATACCAAACGACAAAGTTGTTTTGTAGTGAACATATGTTAGCGTGTATTAAATCTTAAAATGAAATAGTAAATTCTAGTTACACAGACGACAGGGAGTCAGAAGTGTCGCCTTTTGTCTAACAAATCCATTCTTCCTAGAAGTTGTTCATTGCTGCATGCGATTCGTGATGACAAGATACAGTTATGGAACTACTCTTATTCTTCATTCGAAAGAGGAGTTTGAAACTCTCTATTTTGAAATCAATATCAATGAAATCATCATGCTCATACGGTAGCAAGACACTTTGTCACCCTCTACAATATCTCATCTTCGTACATACATAGGTGACAGTAAGATTGTTGGCATTTACCGTCATTTTTTGTCCAATTCTATCCATCCAACGATTTATAATATTAGTTATTACTCTCATGGTTTGGTATATGTGAGAGTTAATTCAATTTAGATTGTCAAAATCTAGTTTATAATTGAATAAAGTCAGATTTAAGTTTAATTTTTAGCACTAATTTAAAGTCGAATCTCTAAAATGATTATAAATTTTGATACCTAAATACCAAACAACACATTTGAAGCGACGTCGCATAGGAGTAGTTTGATGGTCCCTGGTCTGGTTGGGTTCACACAATAACAGATATCATATTCTACCAAGTACACAGAATAATCTATCATATATCTAATTATCTACCACGCAATTCTAAGGTGGAGTAGCTGAATATGTAACTGTGTTCATTTATTATGTTGCTAACCCTTTGATTGGATGTTGTCGGGCACACTTCTCCCTCATCCACTAATTAACATACCAATAACATTATCCATCTATATTTAACTTAGCATAATTTTTTAGATAGTTAGATGACATTATTCTTAATCATAATATAGACTTATCAATGTGGAAATATGTAATTGTCACTATTCTTAAATTTTTTATAGAAAGTCATAAAAATATTCAATTAATTTTTTATTTGCCAACTTTCAGATTACATGTCTTACATGTGATTTCTTTTCTGACAAATATTTTTGTCGCAGCTATCTTCTTTTTCGATTGAAAATCAAGTAAAATATAGCGAGAAGAGATAGCTAGGTAGGAGTCTTGGGGATGGAGCATCATCTCCGATGATGGTATTAAGACACTTGTTAAAGGTCGATGCTGTTTAGAAAAGTAATTCAAATCTTTATAAATTAATAAACATTTTTACATTTAAGCGACTGGGGATTTATTCCTTCTATAGAGATGGTAGGTCGTGAGTAGCTGGGTTTCGATTTTTTTCCCCGTTTTATTGTTTAAAGAATTTTGTTAGCTGTACAATTGGGACAGACAACCTCCTCACGGAAGAGGAGTCCATGATTTTTTATTCATCGTGACCTGCCTCTCATGTGTATGATTATCAACCGGGATTTGTACTCATAGCATGACCGTGAGTCGAGGAAAATAGCTTTCAACAATGGGACCAAGTGCATTAATGCACGTGACTCTTTTATGGAAATTTGACAGCGTATATTCAATGAAGCTGACTTGTACCAAAGATGGAAAGTTAGAAATTCAAAATGCTCAAAAGTTGATTGAGAACTTATCCAAATAATGGAGCTCAGACAACCCGTGTTTGAGCCTCAATTTTATCCGAATATATATGATTTCCTTTTCTTTTCAATCACAATTTTCAATAAGAATAATGTTACACATAAATCGATTTTTTTTCAACCATATATTTTGCAGAAAATCAATATTTCAAAATAAATTTTTTAACCAGAAATGGGGCTCCACTTTTCAACAGTACATTTTTCTCCAAATTTATTTTCAACCACATATTCTCTTAAATAAATAATATTATAAGCAAACCTAAAACTTTTTTTTCCTACTTTTTAACTATACATTCTTTAAAATTCACTTCCAAAATCTATTTTTATGAAATAATGGAGCTCAAATAAGGACTAGGTATTTTATTTTAAAGCTATTTATAATTAGTGATTGCAGTAGTCACCATATGTGGCACACATCTTATGTGACACAAAATTATTAAAAGTTATTCCTTTTTTAAAAAAGTTTATTAAAATTATGCCGTGTAAAATGACATATAGTATGACTACTGTAGTTATTGACTACGAATAATATTATGTATTTGAAAAGGTTTGTAAAACATTGATGTGAAAAATCATCACTTGTATAGTATCTACATGGTACACAACTTAGGGTATGTTTGATTGGTTAATTTTTTTCCATGGAAAATGGAATTTACCTTGCATTTTCCAACTTTTAGTTATTTGATAGGGTTTAAATTTTCCATTGAATTTAGATTCTTGGTTTTATTGGAAAGTGCAATTTGTGGGAATTGAATTTCCCGGTTATTGTTCACGAATTTTTTTTTTTTTTTTTTTTTTTGGTAATGGAAACAAATTTTAAGAATTATAGTAAAAAAATATATATTTTTTCCTTTAATTGATCATTTTCATGTAAAACAAAGCTAAATGAATACTAAAAGATAGATGATTTTCTTGATTTTTTTTTTTTTGGCAATGGAAATAAATTTCATTCCCAATACCAGTAAAATTTATCTCTTTAATTGACAATTTTCATGTAAAACAAAGCCGAACGAGTACCAAAAAATACTTTTATTTCAATATTTTTCACGTGAAGAATTATATCAATCAAACACAATAATTTACAATTTCCAAGAAAATAATTTTTAGGCAATTCAATTTCCTGGAAATCGTTTTCAATTCAATTTCATTCCATCTCCACAATCAAACGGATCCTTAGTATTGTATTTGAGTGAATGCCAATAAGCCATCCCATTGGTCATAATCGACGACAGATCTCAAACCCTATAATCTAAGATCATAATTTCCATATTCGAACGATCATAATAGTCCACCTGAGACAAAGCAATCTCACTATCACTCTCAATCGACAAAATAGATATCCAAATGAACTCTAATTCCAAAACAATTTCAGTAGAATCTTGTGACTAAGTTGATCATTTAGTCCACTTCACAACATTGATAATTATCCTCCACAGAAAATCTAAACAAAGTGAGATTTCTGAATGAAGAGCGCAACATATGCAACAAATCATGCTTGTAGAACATGTTTGGTTACAGTTAAAAGGTAAACTTATTTTAACTATTTATTTCGTCAAATATATTTTAAAAAATTGTGCTCACTCAATCATGTTCATGGGCATGTATGAGGTGTGGTAAAACTTGTACCATTTCCTATGACTTTCAAGTTCTAGATCTAAAGCTATTAAAATGAAATATGTTAGGTATACAGTAATTTTTACACCATCTTCAATAGCCCTATCAAATTACACGCATGTGCCTCGCAATTAAAATAATTGTGGGGCCCACTCGTGTGAATGAACTGTCAAAATAAGTGTACAACTGATGTTGTACACTTAAAATTTCTATAAATAATAATGGTGGGTATGATGTTATATTATTTTAATTATTTTTCTTCGATGTAGCAAGTTCAACAGTCTAATTCATACTAAGCTCTTGTTTGGTATCAATTAAAACTTAAATTAACAATTAACAATTAATTTCAATCACATATTTTATGGGTTCATAACTTTTTAACTACACGTTTCATCAATTTCTATGAAAATCTATTGATTTTAATCCTAAATATTAATACATACATAGAAACTTCAGAGTTGCTCCCCGATAATAAATGCCACTCTTATCGAGCCAGAGAACGTGCAAGGTACAATTAATTTATGACGGTCCACGTGAATATATTCTTGTTAAAAACTAATAATTCAAATAATAGTATTTGTTCAGCTTTGACTCAAAACCAATGAAAGAAATGTCAGAGTTATATACAGTGCAACAATTATGTTACACATTCAAGTTCAAATTCAGATGAAATTGAATAGATTGAAAAACTAAAACAAAAACTCCCAATTATTTTTTGATTCATCAATTTATCTTTTTACTCCCTATTTTTAAATTGACTAAATGGTTTTATTCACAAGGCAATACCCATACCAGAGGTCACATTCAAGATTCCAAGAAATATGCATACACTCAACAATTTTCCAAGCTTCATACAAAGAGAAAAACCCAAATAAACTACTAAAAAATGGTTAAAATGTCGCAGTTCAATAACTAGTAAATAAGATCAATTCTTTCGGTTTTTGAACTCAAGATCCTTCATTACTGACCATATTTTTGTTCTAAAGCATGGAACTTTTGCAATGCGCAATTGCACCTTGAATTGCACTCTGCAACTCTTCTATGGAAGAATTATCTGCATACGTGCTTGTTGTGGTAGTAGTCGTAGGCGTGAACCCATTTCTACGAAGAATTCCTGAATGATTTGGTGATGATCTGATTGAAGAGGGGCAGCTTGAGATGCAACTTTTCCTTCTTGGGTGCCTTGTATTCCCAGAAAAAGAATGTGATATAGTTGCATTATGATTCTCTTTCCACTTGTTTTGAAGAGCAGAAATTGGATCCCTTTCTTTGATTGATCCATCTTTTTTCATGCACAAAGTGGGATTTGCTGATCTAGCCATCCTTGTTGCTGTTGTTGTTGATGATGATGACGGTACCTTTACTTGCTGCTTTTGGGAAATCTTTTCGTATAAAGGTTTCACCTTTTTCAAGTACTTGCTAATGACTTCTTTAGCGCTTTTACTCGTACCCTTTTGTGACGAGGTTGGGGACGATGATATATTCTTTGGTTCCTTCCGGAACACTGAAGAGAGTTTTGATAAAGAGAACTTTGATGGTTTCTTGATAGGGCTTTTATCGAGGGAGCTCACATTATTGCCGATGCATCTGAAATTCTCTATGGCATCCTCAGAGACGGAGCTGGGCCGAGAGGATTCAGGGTGGAGTTGGCTGAGGTCACTAGAGAAGGAAGAGTGAGAGTCGGTAGATGAGCCGGTGGAGTCACGAGAGGCGGTGGTGGTGGTATCAGATGAGGACGAGGAGGAGGCGAGGAGGAGAGTACGGACCATTGAAAGTCGTGGCGAGAGGTGGAGGGGGAGGATTTGGCCCTTGTAGAAGAGCTCATCGGCCGGGCAGAGGGCAGCCGACGATTTGCGAGGCGAAAGAGAGACTGTGAACTCGAAGTCGGAGGAGGAAGAGGAGAAGGAATGAGTTGGAGATGACGGAAGAGTGTGAAATTTTGGGAGGTGATGGTGTTTGTCTCTTCTCCTCCCCATATTCGTCTAGGTGTCAACTACATAATTCAGATATTGAGTTATAGAGATTCAAAGATTTATATAATAATATCATAATATGGAGCAAATAATTATTTATTTTAAATCTAAAGATAATATGCATTGAGAGCACGTAGATAGTACATAGAAGCACAAATGAAAGTGCAGCTCATAACACACATATTTTAATTATTATTTAAAATATTTTAATATAGAAAATAAAGATAAAAGATGGCTACATATTTCTAAACATAATCTCATTGATTGATTAGTAAACACCCTTTGTAATCTAATCAATTGGACTAATCGGAATAAAGGTTGTAAATTTCATCTGCGGTCATTGAACTTTCTTTAAACTCTCAATTGGATCACTAAACTTCAATTTGGTTTAAAAATCCGTCACATTATCACGTTCAATCACCTATCATCCCTATAACTAACTAAAATTGCTAATTTTGACAATAATATTTTTCTACGTAACTTTAATGTGGCACTCTGGAAATAAAATTGTAAAATGGGTATTATAACAACGCATTTATGTCAAAAGATTAAAATATGAGGATTCTTTTAACACTTTTATGACGTGGTATAGTAGTAAGTTGGCATGTCACACAACGATTACATAAAAGATTTGAATGCAATTAAACAATTTTCATCAACTTGAGATAATGTGACAAATAAATAAAATTTGAAATCAAAATTAAAATTGACTCATCCAATTGAAACTAAATCTAAATTTGGCTATCCAAATAAAACTTCACCAAATGCTCAACAACCACATTGCCTGAATCAAGGTTATCAAAGTTCTCAACTTTTGGTCAATTCTCTAAATTAACAAGTTTTTTTTTCTTTTCTCTTTTTAATTCTATATGTTAATAATTGAAGTTAAAATAATTTTTTTTACTATGTAGAGTTGGTTGATGCTACGGGGTCAGTCAAATGGGGATCTTTGTGGTCACAGATGTTAAGGCATGGTGGACCATATGATTTGGATTGGACCATATTGATACCAAATTTACACTGGGATATATATATATATATATATATATATATCTTAAAATTCTTTAACTGGCTTATATACAGCTAGTATAAGCTCAAAAGTATGTGTTTCTTGATGGTAGTAACAGTACACTAGAAAAAAGCTCATGACTTTATGCACTTGACAATTGTAGTTTCACTTTGTAACATTAATTTTATATGGTTATTCTTATAGATCTAGATCCAACTAATCTACTTTTTAATTGCATTAGGGATTTAGTAACAGACCACGTTGCTTAAATATTTCCATATTGTTAGAAAAGTTAAGAACGTGTGAAATTCACTACGGTTACTTGGAATGCGTCTTAGAACATACTTTTTCAATTAGGTATAATTTTGACTATTTAGAAAAAGGTAAAAATTATACATTGAAGGTGTTAAACCAAGAAATACATTCCGCGAACTTTGCTTTCTGTCGACGAAGTGAAAGCAATATGCGAGGGAAAACAAAAAAAAAACAGAAGGCTCACTTAAAAGCTTGTGAACTTATCCCCATTTTAGGTTGCTTACAGGCTATCAACAAAAGGCACATGGGCCAATAAATGAAGCGTTACTCTTAACCGAATTATTTATGAAGTAGCTAATAAGGAGCAGTCATCTGTCATTTTCCTAAAATGATCAAATTACCCCAAATGTTGAAGGAAAATTTATAAATACCTCTCTCATTTAAAGAGAAACACGTGTAATTGAAATATCTCCTTTCTAAATAGTCATTTCATCTCTAGCTCCCATTTGAATATCAAAACTAATGAGTTTTGGAGGCGAAAGTCCTGATTAGGTGAGAGGATTTGTTGATCTGATTTTTATCGTCAATAGAAGGGTAGACATACATCTCTATTTAAGAAGAGTAATTGATCAATTTGTGGACATTCCTATAAGGAAATCTAGGGTGCGACTGCTAGATCATTTCCTTAGAATCATAAGTTTGTTGGATCTTATAGTTCCCTCCCAGCTGGAAAACCTTGACATGCCTAGAACTTTGTTTCATAATAATTTGCAAAAGAATTATAAAATGAAAATAATTTGGATTATGGATGGGCTCAAGAACGAAGGCTTTCTCATTAGGTACATGGTTGACGTCAACTCATCTTGTAAGTGTATGTTAGGTTTTAAATATCGCTTCAAGTTCTACTCCCGTGTTTAATTGCCATCATTAAATTTTAGACCTTAAACAAATTGTCAATGATGGGTCAAAGTACAATTGATGGTGAAGTTAACCATCTTGCATTTAATCCCCTAGACACGACACATGTATTAAGCCCTTGATTGATCTCCATTACTTTCAAAATACATTTTTCTCTCTTCTTTTAAATCACATATTTTTCAATAAAATAATATTAAATACAAGTCCAAATTTTTTTTTTATTTTTTAACCATACATTCTCCATTAATTTATTGTTTTAAATGCATTCTTAACCAAAAAATGGACTTAAACAGGCGCTAAATTTCCATAGTCAATTAAAAGCCATGATCAAACAAAGGTAAGCTCATTGAATAATTATTGAGTAATGCTATTTAATAGCATCTCTAAAGAGTTCTTTATTTTTAAAGAGCATATTCTATAATTCAGAGGGTAACTAAGAATTTAGAGAGGGAAAATTTTAAAATACTTCAGCAGGTTTTTTATTTATATAAACACTTAATTTTGCTACTCTAACAAAATGTTTATTATTTTTCCCTATATTTTATTTTAACTAATTTTTCTCTAGATTATTACTCACTCCGTCATATTTATATAGGTTTACTTTCCTTATTTTTTTTTTGTCTCAATTACATAGCACTGTTTCTTTATCGAGAATGTTTTATTTTGTTCATTTACTAATATATCATTATTTAATTTGCATAATTATGACCATTTTTTTCACTTAATCCTAAAATTGTACAAATATAAATAAGAGCAAATTAGAAAAGTTCTTGAAAATTTACTTTTTAAATAACATTAAATAAGACTACTTAATCCGTGTGAAAAACAAAATCAGACTGTATAAATAGGACGAAAGGAATATATTATTTTCCTACATTGAAAATTAAAATATTTTGAATTTGGCTCTCCAAATTTAGAGAGTCAAACTCACTCTGTAAATGAAAATGGTAATTTAAAAAGTGTCTTGGAGTTGATTTTAAAGGTTACCTAGTATCTTATATTTAAAAAATCTCTTGAAGATACTTTAAGCACTATTGTGTGGATGACACTAAATGTTATTAAATAAAAGGTACTTAAATGAATCACATTTAGGGGGTGTTTGAGCCACATTATTTTGGCAATAATACATTATTGAATAGTGTATTGATGGAAAATGTGTGGTTAAAAAATAAGGAAAAGTTTTTTATTTGCATGTAATATTATTTTATTGAAGAATGTGTGGTTAAAATGATGTCAAATCACTGTTTAAGAATATATTTTTTTGAAATAATATGGCTCAAACAAGCCCTTAATATATCGCATAATTTCATATAGGTTGGTGCACTGTCATTACTATTGGTGTTAGATAACATTATTTATAATTATTTATTCAATTCAAATTTAGACTGGAACTCACCTGCATCAATTATTTGAAATCCTCAAGAACGTTGGATGTCAAATCGGCACGTACACAATACCCAACCTTAGCAACCCATAGGAAAGGTTTCTCTCGAAAAGTGAGCACATTACGTTTTATATGCTTTTAATCTGCAGATCTCGACAACAACAGATCGAGACTGCATAGAGTAAAGTAATTATATGCAACTTAGTATCATTAATTACATTTGTCATCAAATCTAGCTCTTTTCGTACTTTCTCTCTATTTTTATATTTTTTGGGATATCAGCAGTTTACCTTCAAACTGACGCAGTGACATTACGGTAATCCCAAACTTCACAACACGGTTTAACAGCAAGAGCAAGCATTTAAGAGTCGAGCATCTTCAAAAGATTTTTTAAATATGAAATATCCCCTATTTTAAAAAGTCAACTCATAAATCATGCTCCAAGAGATTCTTTAAATTAATATTTTAATTTAGAGAATTTGGAGAGCTAAACTCTCCATAATTAAATACATTCAAGGTGTTTCAATTTTCAATATAGGAAAATAATAAAATAATCTAGAAAAGAGTTAGTTAAAATAAAAAATAGAGAAAAATAATAAATAATTTTTGGGAGTCGTAAAATTATGTTTTAAATATAAAGAGCATGCTAGAGTACTTCAAATTTTAACTCTAAATTTAATCAACATTATCAAAATTGGCCCGACCCGGCCGGTTCAACTGGGAATTGGGCCCAAAATCAGGTCAATCATGCCTGGTTAACCGCTTATGACTAAACCGTTTAAAAGCCCATAAAACTTGTCTGTTTAACTGTAAACCGGTGAATCGGTCGCAATTATTTAATTTATAGATGTTCTCCAAATAATAAAGTATATTCTTTAAAAATAAAGTCTTTTGAAGATGCTCTAAGTTATTATTTTTAGATGTTGACTAATTTTGCATTTCTGCAATTGAAGAGAAGACAATAAAAATCTTCTTCCTTCTCTAATAACTTAAGTTTGTCAGCAATATGATGAAACGAGAAAATATAACTTTTATTGGTTACTACAAGACTATAAGACGAGATATTGATTGCACAATAAGAGTTTGTGTCGATTTGCATTTTGTGCTACGCTAAGTGCATCGAAAGAGGGTCAATTTCTTAGCTGTGGAACAATCGAGGAATTGATAGTTCTCATATTATGGAGAATGGTTAGTGTTTTCGAGGGCAATGAATTGAAATGAGTAAAAGCTATGCCCTCGAATTTTCATGGCTGTGAGGGACCACGTAGTTGGACTGTGATTTCTAAATTTTACGTTTACTGTTGATATTTTCTATATTTATAAGCCCGTATCTAAGAATTTAATTATCTATTTATAAATAGAATTTTATGTATAAAAGAGAGTATTTTCGAATTTAGAGAAAAAAATTTAAAAACTCCCACAATGCTCTCTATTTTGACTATCCATTATATATATATTTTTTTTTAAATTATTAATTTCTGCAAAACTTTTATTTAACATATTTTTTAAGTTAAATAGTCAATTTATGACTTGAATATTTAAAGATTAGAGCATTGGAATACATAACTGTAAATGCAATTATTAAAAGGTAAGAATAGGGAGTGAATTTGTCTTTTCAATTTCTAGAACTTGGATAGTCAAGCCACTGGCCATTTTAAAAAGTTAAAACAAAGAGTAGGAGCTTAAATAATCTCCAAAAAAAGGTTTAGAGAGTCAATATTTAAAAACAAGTTTTAAGGTACTCTTAATATTAACATTTTAAAAATAGAGAGTGAGCTTTGTTGACATAAAAAAATAAAATAAAATTTTTATTGCCAATGATAGAGTTATTTGCAAGAATTTCGGCATAGTCTTTGTAAAAATGAAGATAGAGGTTTCGATGTTGTTTGGGCCCAAAAAGTCACTTCAATTGGAGAGAGCTAAGACTTCCAAGAGTGCTGATTCTAGATCTTGCCTTGATCTAAGGCGAGTTTTAGATAATGAAAGATTGGATCTTTAGACTTTCAACCTTTAGATTTGTCACAGTTTTACTTTTAACCCTCTATTAGTTGTTTAAATACCCTTTTTATATGTTAAGACTTGGAATTCCATCTTAAAAGGTCAATCTTGTTAACAGGAATAACTCAAGATCTTATAAGTTGGTCTATATTTTCATCTTTAATCGATGTGGAATTTCATCCTTTAACATGCCCTCGCAAAATGGTAGTTCGTTTGAGCATACCAATCTTGAAATTCGTATGCTCATTTATTAAGTTTTAATTGGATCGAATCACTCGTTGAAATTTAATGGACTCTGATACCATAAAAGAGTTTAGAATATGGACTGTACTACATGCACATGCCCCTTTGCACAGGGCCTATACAGGGACTTTTGAAGATGCTCTAAGTTATTATTTTTAGATCTTGACTAATTTTGCATTTCTGCAATTGAAGAGAAGACAATAAAAATCTTCTTCCTTCTCTAATAACTTAAGTTTGTCAGCAATATGATGAAACGAGAAAATATAACTTTTATTGGTTACTACAAGACTATAAGACGAGATATTGATTGCACAATAAGAGTTTGTGTCGATTTGCATTTTGTGCTACGCTAAGTGCATCGAAAGAGGGTCAATTTCTTAGCTGTGGAACAATCGAGGAATTGATAGTTCTCATATTATGGAGAATGGTTAGTGTTTTCGAGGGCAATGAATTGAAATGAGTAAAAGCTATGCCCTCGAATTTTCATGGCTGTGAGGGACCACGTAGTTGGACTGTGATTTCTAAATTTTACGTTTACTGTTGATATTTTCTATATTTATAAGCCCGTATCTAAGAATTTAATTATCTATTTATAAATAGAATTTTATGTATAAAAGAGAGTATTTTCGAATTTAGAGAAAAAAATTTAAAAACTCCCACAATGCTCTCTATTTTGACTATCCATTATATATATATTTTTTTTTAAATTATTAATTTCTGCAAAACTTTTATTTAACATATTTTTTAAGTTAAATAGTCAATTTATGACTTGAATATTTAAAGATTAGAGCATTGGAATACATAACTGTAAATGCAATTATTAAAAGGTAAGAATAGGGAGTGAATTTGTCTTTTCAATTTCTAGAACTTGGATAGTCAAGCCACTGGCCATTTTAAAAAGTTAAAACAAAGAGTAGGAGCTTAAATAATCTCCAAAAAAAGGTTTAGAGAGTCAATATTTAAAAACAAGTTTTAAGGTACTCTTAATATTAACATTTTAAAAATAGAGAGTGAGCTTTGTTGACATAAAAAAATAAAATTAAATTTTTATTGCCAATGATAGAGTTATTTGCAAGAATTTCGGCATAGTCTTTGTAAAAATGAAGATAGAGGTTTCGATGTTGTTTGGGCCCAAAAAGTCACTTCAATTGGAGAGAGCTAAGACTTCCAAGAGTGCTGATTCTAGATCTTGCCTTGATCTAAGGCGAGTTTTAGATAATGAAAGATTGGATCTTTAGACTTTCAACCTTTAGATTTGTCACAGTTTTACTTTTAACCCTCTATTAGTTGTTTAAATACCCTTTTTATATGTTAAGACTTGGAATTTCATTTTAAAAGGTCAACCTTGTTAACAGGAATAACTCAAGATCTTATAAGTTGGTCTATATTTTCATCTTTAATCGATGTGGAATTTCATCCTTTAACATGCCCTCGCAAAATGGTAGTTCGTTTGAGCATACCAATCTTGAAATTCGTATGCTCATTTATTAAGTTTTAATTGGATCGAATCACTCGTTGAAATTTAATGGACTCTGATACCATAAAAGAGTTTAGATTATGGACTGTACTACATGCACATGCCCCTTTGCACAGGGCCTATACAGGGACACTCACAAGGGGGTGGACCCTACACATGAGATCCACGTGTAAGGTTCACCCCCATGTGTGTGCACTTGTACAAGCCCTGTGTAGGGGGCCTTTCCCTTAGAATATATTATTGTCTCACATGCTTTAATATACAAACTGACTAAGGTATATATATATATACAGTATAGGAATGATACTATACAAGGTAAAATGAGCTGAACAAAGGGGATACATGATTTAGGGGATAGTTGTAATTAAATTATGTACATCGTGTGCTTGAATCATAGAGTTTGCTTGGAGAATATTTATCTTTATTGCTGGAATTATGCTGTCTGATTGAAGGAGTGACTCATGCACTATTACGCCCCCACAAGATGGAATCTCCGTCAGAGATTCCAATCTTGGATCTCAGTAGTTGAAACCGCGAATGAGGAAGAGACTTTGTCAGCAAGTCAGCTAGTTGGTCATTGATTGAGACATCGGAAACCTCAAGAAGCCTTTGTTAACATGGTCCCTACAAAGTGTAGATCAATAACAATATGTTTCATTCGAGAGTGATGCACGGGGTTAACACTTAAATGAGTCTCATCAACATTATCATAGAGAAGTTTAGGAGGCTTTATGATATGAATGCCCACTTCTTGATGGAGAGATGTGCACCAAGCAATTTCAGAAGTGGTTGTTGCAAGAGCACGATATTCTGCCTCAATTGAGGAACATGCAACCGCACGTTGCTTTCTTGTACACCAAGAGATAAGATTGTTCCCGTAGAAAATGACAAATGCAGATGTGGAGCTATGATCATCAGGCGTTAACGACGCTATCGACATCTATTTTAAGCGATAAGTGCATTTCCAGTATCCCTGGAGAGTAGGAGACCATGGTGCACTGTGTGCTTGAGATACCATAGGAGTCGCTTGATAGCATTCCAATGTTGCTCTGTTGGTCGATGCATGAATTGGACCAAATGATTGATAGGAAAGCAATATCTGGCTGAGTGAGGGAGAGATTGATAAACGGCCCATCATGCTACCAACATCATATAGCCCGATCCCAAACATGCCATGACGTGTAATATAGACACGATTAGATGTGAGATCAAGGCATTTGTAGGCACTTTGAGAAGTAGAATATCCAATGAAGACACATGGTTTGGATTTTGTTTCAAGTTTGTGATCATTATATGGCTTAAGCCAAGGAAAACAAAAATAGCCAAAGGTTTATAGTTTTAGATAATTGGGTAGCGTACCAAAAAGACGAGCGAACGGTGGTTTGTGGCCTTGTGTGGTGGGANTCACCAATTACCACAACGTCAGTGCCATCATACTCAGAATGAATAGATAAATTAACAAGTTCCGAGGTAATATTATTGGAGGCCCCAGAGTCTAGCAACAATTTTGTAGACTTTCCTTTGGAGCGGCCAACAAAATTAGCCGGAGCGGTCTGTAGTTTTGGACAATATTTAGCAATGTATCCAATATCATCACAATATTGACAGGTGGGCTTACGCTGGGGCTTGTTGAACAGATGGGCCTGCTATTCAATTTAACTTTAAGAGCGAGGCTGGGAGAGTACCATCTAAGTACCCCCATGAGATCGTAGCTATGAAGCAGACTGGTGAAGGTAGCATTCCATGATGGATAATTGGAGGAAGTAAGGCGCTGCAATTGATTAGTGTTTATTGCAATAAGGGAACTATCTTTATCAGAGAGAGAGAGCCACTAGTTGGGTGAGAGACAATGGGTTGACTGGAGGGGATAGAGTAGTATGATGATGCCATAGCAGCAGAAGATTAGGATCAAGATTCTAGTTAGAGGGAATGGCTCTGATACTATATTAAGGCTTGCGGTTCTATTTTAAAGATCAACCTTGTTAAGAGGAGTAGTCCAAGATTTTATAAGTTGGTATATCTTTTCATCTTTAATCGATGTGGGGCTTTATCCCTTAACATTTATAAACAACTGTTAGGGATGTTTTGATCATTTTATGAGCTAACATCCTCTCATCATTATGTAATTAGTTATGTGTGCAAGCACTTAATTCCATTTTTATTGATTTCGTCAATGTTCGCACTTAAATGACTTCAATATTAGAAGCCAAATAAGTTAGTCAAAACTCCCACAAGTTTTCGTGCTCTGCTTGGTGTCATTGGCACTTTATGGATAATAATGCTCTTTTCAGGTGTAATGGAGATAATTTGAGTACCTAATAAGGAAGGCCAAGGAGGATAAACGAACTATCGAATGCATAATGAGAACTATCATCTTATGCCACAAGGAATATTGCTATCATTCCTTAAACTTATTTTAGTACTCGCATTGGAACAATATTAACTTTCATTTGGGGCAGAGTCGACTCAATAAGCCGACAGTTTACTTACTTTTATCGTTTTCACATATGTAAAACTCTACCAACTTTATTATTATTATTATTATTATTATTATTATTATTATTATTTAAAAAAATATTTGAATAAAAATTTAATTACAAATAAATAAATAGATTTTGCTTTACTTAGTTGGATAACCTTTTCGACGGATTAATAGTTTATGTTTGAATCTAAGCTCTCTCTCTCTCTCTCTCTCTCTCTATATATATATATATATATATATATAACTGCATTATGTTCTTTTTTGGATTATTGAGTTGGTATTACTAGGTTGCAAATTATGATAGAATATCCTATATCCAATAAGATAAATCACTTAACCTATTTATGAGAATAATTTTCGTGATGGTTGAGCTGATAAATGTTATTACTTGGATAAGTTTTATTTTCGTGACGAATACTATGTGTTTAGTAGTCAAAGCTGCATATTAACCGTATGCTAGGACTTTGATCCCAACTACTACTCTAAATAATAAGCATTGCATTAATCATGATAAAAAGGAAAATGTGACATTGTTTACATGAATGAACGCTACTCTATAAATGATCTTGATAAGAACACCAAAAAAGGGATAAAAAAATGAATAAAGCATGTACATGAAGCATGTACATGAAGCAGTAGAGGCACTACAAGCTTGACCAAGCTTGGGACACTACAAATTGGAGATTTAAATGAATAGTAGGTTAGACTTGCCTATTGGAAAGCTTGATGGTTGGGGAATACAAAATTATTGAGAATCTTCACTTGTCTAAATAAGTGTTTTTATTTGTTCTATCCATCTGAACATGGGCGTGGCAAGCCATGTATGCACCTGCCCTTGGGTATGTGAGTATACACAATACAGAAAGTTGGAGATTTAATCAGAAATATGTTTTTTCGACTTCTAGCTAATATTTCATTTTTCCAAGCCCCGTTTTATATCTATTGCCTCTCAACACTTGAGCAACATCATATATACATTTCGGAGCCAAAATAATTAAGGTTTTGATTATTTTAAAAATGAAGAATATGTCGTCCAAAATCATTTAATATATTCAAGACTAAGATTTGTACCCAACTTTCTTCTAATTCATCTGAGTTATGCATATTCATCTAATATCTTTTATTTTGTGATCAAATTATGAGAGATGTTACACATATATAAGAGTGTGACCTTAAGTATATACCCAGAGGCGTACAAGTAGCATTTTTCAACTTTTTGTTCCTAGGATTTAAGTTGACTGCACGTGGAGGTCTCCAAGTGAGGTTACTTACTGCACGGAATATGTAGGCTCTTGTTTCTGGTTTCCATTTGCGACTTCAATCCTAGAATTCTAATGGTACTTTGGGAGTTTTGTCGCATGATTTTCAAGATTCAAATGGAACCTATATATGCTACGCATTATAACATTCCTAGGGTCGGAGAATTAGAAAGATTTTGAGAGAGAAACGTAAATAAAAATCTAGGGTTGTGGGAGATTTCAAAAATGAAGAAGGTTTCAAGTTTGGTCCAAGATTGAATGTCAAAATTTTTTCCTTTCTTCTAAGAACTTGTGATGTTTTCAATTTATTACTTGTGTATGGACCTATAGACTAGGAAACAAAGGGAAGATCAAATATGAAAATCAAAATTTTCGGTAAACAATAATTATATTATTTTATGGTAGTAAATAAATTTCTTTGTGAATAAACGCATTTATATACGACAAAATTCACATAGAGATATAACAAGTTCGCATACTTAGTAGAATTGAATTTGTTTGAGAATGTTAGGTTGTGACTCAAATTCCATATGATTTGAAATCGTAGTCCATGGAGGAAGTCTATATAATTTTGGTTTAGAAGTTCGAATAGATAAGCGATCAAATTTCATCATTGATTGAGAGTTTGATTTGGATAAAGACTTGGGGTTAAGGATTCTACTTCATCCATAACTCAAAGATTTGGCTTTCATAAATACGCCACAAGGTGTAGGCTTTTCATAGTCTTAACATAACAATTAAATCATTGTTATATATATAAGAAATTTGAGAATTGTGTAGACTTAAATTGATAGAATTAAATTTTGTAAAGAAAATTTTAGTTTCTAGTTTTAATAAAAATCTATAGATAATTTTGGTTTAGAAGTTTGAGTAGACAAGTGATCAAATTTCATCATGGATTGAGAGTTTGACTTGGAAAAAGACTTTGAGTTAAGAATTCTACTTCATCCATAACTCCAAGATTTGACTTTGATAAATACTCCACAAGGTGTAGGCTCTTTATAGGCACGACATAACAATTAAATCTTTAGTGTATATATAAAAAATTCTCTCAAATTGAGAGAATTAAATTTTGTAAAGACAATTTTAGTTTCTTGGTTTAATAAATTTTCCTTTTCGTCCAAATTTTTTTTATTGTTGTGTGATCCATTATTTTCATATTTGTCCATATTTTCTTGTTTTTCAATTATTTGGTTGGGATTCTCAATAAAGTGGTATTTGAGCCGTTTCCCATTCAACAAAATGGTTTTAAATCTAGTTTAGATTATAATTAGTAGTATTCTAGCTGAAGGTGTTATGGCAGGTTCTTAGGAGGTCTAAATTGGATATTAAAGCGAGGTTAAAGTAAGGTCAATTGTTTCAAGAATGACAACTACGAAATTTGAGCTTCTACTTTTGGATTACAACATAGATCTCTTTGTGGCAGATCAAGATGCAAGCGATTTTTGCTGAATTGGATCTTGATGATGCTTTGTTGGGAGATAGATAGAATGCCCGTAACAATGACTGTAGAGGAGAAGCAATGGAAGGATCGAAAAGCCCTATCCCAAATACATCTTCATCTTTCTAATCAAATTCTTCAAGACGTGGTAAAAGAGAAAAGTGTTGCTAGGTTGTGGATAAAATTAAACCAGTTCTGTATGACAAACAGCTTGACAAGTATGTTAGACTTGAAGCAGTGGTTGTATTCTCATCGTTTGATAGAAGGTAGATCTTTGGAAGATCAACTACGGTGTTCAAGGAAATCGTTGCTGACTTGAAGACTATAGAGGTTAAGTATGATGAAGAGGATTTGGGGCTAATATTGTTACGTTCATTGTCGCCTTTATATGTGACTTTTAGAGATACCATTCTCTATAGTCGAGATACTTTTACTATTGATGAGGTATATGGTGCATTTTGTTCCAAGGAGAAAATGAAACATCTGATCGTCCGATCGAGGCCCAGGCAGAGGGTCTTGTTATTCGTGAAAGGAAGATAGGTGGTTATGGAAGGGGTAGAGTCAAGGATATCAATAGTGATATCATCTGTTAATATTGCAACAACAAGGGGGTGCATGAATAGGGATGCTACGAGTGGCGGAACAGGTTTACCACTACAGATTAGAGGGAACAACCAAGAAACTCTGATGATGCTAGTATTGCAGAAGAATATTGCAGTAAAAGTAATCTTTTGGCAATTACTGATGGCGACTCTAAACTTGGACAACGATTAGATTCTTGATTTGGCTTGCATTTTCTATACGTGTCCAAATTGAGATTGGTAATATAAAATTCAAGATATTTGATGGGATGGTTAGGACACTTGGACATGTTCGACATGTCCCAGGTATAAATAGGAATGTAATCTCTTAAGTACTCTTGATTCAAAATGGTATAGGTATACTGGGGGAAATGGCATTCCGAAAGTTAATAAGGGCACCATGATTATGTTAAGGGGCGGAGAAAGTTGCAGTTATATGTGTTAAAACGTTCATCGATCACCATGATGCAACTGTAACTTAGGGTTTAATAAGCGATGGCTCATGTGGAGTCTGTTGTGATTGGTTTCTTCATGGTGATTTGAACAATAATATTGGAAAATCTTCCAGTACCTTAGGTAGAGCTAATTGTAATATTGTTGATCATGTTGCTCATAGTGGTTTGAGCAGATTTGACAACTCAGGTGGAGTTGGAAGTTCTCACGGTAATTCAAGAAGTCTTGGTGACTAGGGTGGAGCTAGAGGTGAAAAGGATGATTCAAGCAAGGTTGGCGCGCAAGATAATTCTACCGATAAGAAAAGCTTGAATTTAATTCACAATTGCTAAGTATGCCCAGCAGGGGTATAGTGTGCCCAGAAGGGGCATATTGGAAGAGCTAGATAATGACTTGAAAAGTTAATACTTAATTCCTATTTTGGAATTTGTGTTAAGGTGGAGTGTGTTAGGTTATGACTTAAATTTCATGTGATTTGGAATTATAGTTCATGGAGAAAGTCTAGATAATTTTGGTTTAGATGTTCGAACAAATAAGGGCTCAAATTTTATCATGGATTAAGAGTTTGATTTGGATAAGGAATTTGAGATTAAGAATTCTACTTAATCTATAACTCCAAGATTTGGCCCTTATAAATACTCCACAAGATGTAGGCTCTTCATAGGCTCAACATAACTATTTGACCATTCACCTTCTTTTGAATGTATGAAACAAATCACCATATTCACACAATTACGTGCACAATAATTATGGAAAAAGTAAATTCATATAAACCATTCAAACTCCAAAAAGGTATTTTAATGTAAAAAAAATGTAAAACCAAAGATTAAAAAGTCATATCACATGGTTTATCATTCTCCTAGCACATATGAATCTAGCCTAACATGGTGGAAATAAAAAAACAAATTTTTTTTTTTTAAAAGAAATTACATCACCCAATTAATTCTTGAATTGAATCTTCGCATTTATTCCTCTTTCTATGCTCTAAAACTTTTAGAAATATGTTGGAATGCGTGATAATCACTTAGGGATGGTCTTAGAGTTTTAAAAGACGTTCTAAGATTGGTTTGCATAAAAAATTTAATCGAAAAAGGAAATCGGATTTATCTTCCCAGAAATGAACTATGCTATGGCATAGTACATTTCAATGCTATAGCATAGTTACACAGATTTTGGCCTTGGAACTTGCTAAAAATACCTATGTGACAGCATTGAAGAATAACTATGCTATTGAAGAATATCTATGCTATAGCATAGTTCAATTAAAAATTCAATCTTTGCATTTTGGTCCCCAAACTCCCTTTTCTTGCTTCTTGATGTATTTTTTCATTTCTTCTTCATCCAATATTTCATGTCATCACTAAATTGGTCCTTGACTCTTTCACATTGTCATTTATGCTTCCAGGCCATCTTTTTGGCTATTTTCACTTTGGTCCCTGAACTTCTGTTTTCTTCCATTTCAGTCATTTTTTAATTTATTTTCCCTCAATTTCGCCCCATTCATCAATGTTATCCTATAAAACATAATTTATATAAAATTAAGCCATGCTTCAACATATCTATCCACAATTGTTCATATTTTGTGGTCAAAATAAGTGTGTAAAACACACTTATCAGTTGTATATATTAGAAATTTGAGAGAATTGTTTAGTTTCTATATATAATAAAATTTTCCCTTCTTCCACAAAAAAATTTGTTTGTTGTGTGATCCATTATTTTTATATTGACCATATTTTCTAGTTCTTTAGTTATTTGGTCGGATTCTCAACAAAGTGATATCGGTGACATTCCGCTTTTAACAAAGTGGTTTTAGATCTGCTTCAGACTATAACAGAGAGATTTTCAATTGATTGATAGAAAATCAGCCAGAATAAACAGGTCAATTATTTTTTTGCTTGTTATAAGGCTGATAAATAAGATGAAATCTTGAGTCCTAACGACTTTCTCATCCTTCTCATCCTTTTGATCTCAAAAGCTACGTTGTCAACTAGTCATTTCTTCGTTGCTCTAATACCAGGATATACACTAGAATAGAAACAAATTCCAAACTACTTTTTAGTTTTGGTTCAAGTAAAATGTATACTTAGCATCTATTTGACCCTCATTTTGTAGAAATGAAAATGTGTGGAATAGTATTTTTTTGAAAAGTGAGTGATTGAAAAAGAATGAAAAATTTTCAATTTACGTATAATATTATTTTATAAAAGATTGTGTGGTTAAAAATATGAGAGAAAAAAATGTAATGTAATATAATGAAAATTAATAGGGACCAAACAGGGGCTTAATGTAGGTCAATATATGGTGTTGTGCTAAATCTCTACAATGTATGATATTACTTCAATATTTGATGATGTGCTAACTTCCACAAGAATACGATTTTGTAAATGGAATAAAATGAGAAAGGGTATCGTCCGATGAAGATTACGAACCTAGATCAATTTAATTAAACTAGCTCAGGTTGACACACATATTTCAAAGGATGATTTGCTTTAATTTCTAAAAGAACTCTTAAATCTTGGAAGTAAACTCCAAGAGATGCATCAATGATTTACCCTAAATCATATGGTCTAGTGCTCACTGAAATTTAGTGTGGAAATAACGCTTTCTTTAGAATTTTAATTTATCTTGAACTTATTTAAGCCATCTTATAGACATTATATTTTTGCTCTGTAAATCTAAACATTTATCTTGAACACCATCACTCTGACAAATTTACACACAAGAATATTGTTACTAGCTATTATTATTTAAACATTTACCTAACATAGAAAAAATACAACATTATAGCAAAACCACGTGTGACGTCCTTGTTCTTACCTAGTTGAAAATATATAATATTTTGAATTATAAAAATCAACAGGTTTGTGTTGTATGTTTCCTAGTAGCTAATCAAGAATAAATTAGAAGGTTGTGATCCCTAATCTTTTCATTTTTTACAAACTTTATCCTAATCTTCATTTTTTACAAGCGGAGGTTCCTAACCTTTCATAATTATGCACTTGAGGTCTATCTGGATAGAAACCATCCAAAATGCCGTTAGTTGACGGGGAAATTAAGAAATCAATATCCAATAAAATCGTGGCAGTAGCAGATAGTTCAAGAAATTTTCACGATCAACTGACGATGTCTTGGATGGTTTTCATCCAGATGGACTTTAGGTGCATATTTGTAAAAGGTTAGGAACTTTTCTTGGCACAAAATGAAGGTTAGGATAAAGTCTGTAAAAAATGAAAAGGTTAAGGACCGCTATTGCAATTTTTCCTTTTTAGTATTAAGTTTTTGATACGTGGTAACTAATCTACTGAACCATTCCTCTAAACACGAGAGCATGGCTAAAATACTGTAATTAGCACAAGAAAGCAATCCAAAACTTCAAGGCTCAATGACATGGCTGAAATAGATGTCAATCAATTCCTGGAAGATCTATGCAAAAATTGGAAAATTATTGTTTAAACTGGAACTTGTAGAACAAATTTTGACATTCATGAGAAGAGGGTGAATCTTTAAACATAGTTTAAGCATTACATATGCATAAATTCCCCCTAAATATTTCAGCCTATCTACTTACATTTTTATATTATTGCACAAAAATTTCTTTCTGTATATTTTATAACTGAGAATTAGGATCAAAACCATTGACATGTCCATTTTTCTTGATGTTCTCTTCACCATCTCCATTTTCCTCATCCAGGGAGTGATCCATGAACCTTTTCCAGAGCCAGTGCTGCTTCCAAACTCTCTCCGTCATCTCCTCAATTGGCACATTCTTGGTTTCGGGTAACAGAAACAACACGAACAGCGACATTATGAAAACCCATCCAGAGAAGAACAAGAAAATGCCATACTTGAAATGGCAAAGCATTGAGAGAAAGGCTTGTGCAATCACAAAAGTGAAAAGCAAGTTAACACAAACTGTAACACTTTGACCTGCCGAACGAGTTTCCAAAGGAAATGTTTCACTGGGAATGAGCCATCCAAGAGGCCCCCAAGACCATGCAAAGGCAGACACAAATGTGCAAATCATTACTACCACAAATATGGCATAGCCTTTACTAAGGTTCTCCGAATGGTCTGTAACTTTGATGCCCAATATGACCGCCATTATTACTTGGGAGAGAAACATTTGGACGCCAGCTTCCAGTAAGAGAACTCGTCGTCCCAATTTGTCGACAGAATAAATTGAAACAGCGGTGGATACCACATTGACGGCTCCAGTAATGACAGCTGAATATAGGGATGCATCGTTGCCAAATCCAACGGTGTTAAACAACACTGGTGCATAGAACATTATTGCGTTTATTCCTGTGAATTGCTGGAAGATCTGCAACAAGAATTCAAATAAATTTCTATTTAAAAGAGCAGAAATGAACTCCTACCCACTGCTGACATGGCAGCCTACGTCAGCAGTCAAACCTACAATTTTTGACAACCCATGATGGGTCGAGATCATTTCTATTAGAAAGAAACATATAGATGTGTAACAATAAATGGAAGTGAGGCATTGCTTGCAAAGATATATACCTGTAAAGCAACAGCAATGACTAATTGAGGCCTATTTCTTCGCATGAGTAGATTTCTGAATGGATGTTTTACTTGTTTGGCAACACGGCTTGCCTCGACAAGCTCCAAGTATTCGGGTTCAATATTGTCTGTTCCTCGTATCCTTCTTAGCACCGCTTTTCCTTCATCCAAGTGGCCACGTTCGATTAGACTGTTAGGGGTGTCGACTACAAAGAGGGCACCTACTGTAAGGAGAAGTGCAGGAATTCCAGCCAACCCTAGTGACAACCTCCAACCCCATCCTCCTTTAATTCTGTAGTTAAGAATAAAGAAGATAAGAACATGAAAAATAAAAAAGACATGTACAAAAGAATTTTGCCAGGTTTGTACAAGGGATACGTATCAATTTTTTTAGGGTATTGATGCTTGTATATCCGAACTCACAGCTCGGATGACAGCTCCCTCACATGTGAGGGGGCTGTATATGTACAGTCCGGGTCGGATTGTACATGTAGCTCGGTTCATTTTTTTTATTGATAGTTGAAAAATCAAAAAGAAAAAAACTGTCAGTCAAATGTTGTCAGCGTAGCAACTGTACACTACTTGGCAAAAAATCTCCTGTACAAGGGGAATTACTGAAAAATAAATCGTCTATCATCTATGTTGAGGTTTTCGGGCACTAATTGTGCTCGAACTAGAGATTTACTAGTTTAGCACTGTCCTTTACATTGTCTATTGATTAAAAGATTTTCATGTGACATTGTAAGATAATTTATCTTTATATAATTCTACCTTCAAATCCAAAATAGCATATGCAAATTATTGATCGATACTATCTAAAAAATTGAAGTGTATAAGATATGCGACTTATGAGAATTACTTTGCAGTGCCGTAATTGACGAGGTTGGCGAAAAGAATGCCAATGGTGACGTTAAGTTGGAATAATATGTTGAGACCTCCACGTATTCTTGTTGGTGCAATCTCGGACAAGAACAGGGGAACAGCCTGAAATTTATACACAACATTTCAAACTTGAAAGCTCATAAAATTTGAGTGGCAAAGTCAGAGATGAAGACGTGTATCATTAGCATTTAATATTTTAAAGAGACTGAAATTTCAAACATATATATACACACACACACACTAAAGTTGACTTCTCAAAAATTTTATAATTTACTTTAGATCCATACTCAGCACTTTCATCAAGAGATGTCACACTTTCACCTTTCTACCTGCGTACGACTAATTGCAAATAGCACCAAAAAATGGGTATCAATATGCAAAATTTTGTTTTTAATCAAACCTCCAAACAGGTAATTTATCTCTGAAGTAAAAAATTGGGAAGGGGTGATCCTAATGGTTAATATTTTTTGTAAATAGAAATCCAAGCTGAAAAGATTGATACTAAAGCTTTGTTTGATACAAGAATTTTAATCTTGTGTTAGTTAGTCAATCTTAAAATATACGTAAAGCAAGAAAATTTTGAAAAGATTGAGGTGGAACGTGACAGTGACTTAAAGATAGAAGAAGATTCAAAAAGAATCAAAATAAATTAATTTAAGGGATTACGGTTGGCTTGAGACGTAGACTTTTACTCAGAAAAATTGAAAGACGTTGAAAATAATTCTTACAATCTTTAACTTTTATCTATAAAAATCTATTTTTCTTACATGGAGGACAGCTATAAATTTACTGATAACAAAAGCAATCAAGAAATATATGTCAGATATTTTATAATAAATTAAAAATGACAGCAATAAATGTAGGGATAATAAAAGCAATTACAATATATTTAATTAAGACTACCTGATTAGCAAAACCAACACCACATCCAAGAAATATATGCCAGATATTATTTTATTTTTTATTTTTTATTTTTATTTTGATTAAAGGTCAGATTGTATGACCCTTAAAGACATAAATAGCAGATTTTATAAATTAAGATTACCTGATTAGCAAAACCAACACCACATCCAAGTAAAATCCTGCCAATAATAAGCATAGCAAGATCTTGAGCTGCAGCATTGAAAATGACTCCAATTATGAAGAAAACCCCAGCAATTAACATAGTCAGTCTTCTGCCAAGCCTTCTTGTTGTGTATGAAGCAAAGAAAGTTGCTGTTAAACCAGCCAAATATAGTGAAGATGTAAATAACTGAAGCCCTTGATTATCATATCTGCAGTAATTACTGTTTATTCCTTGGTCCCTTGTCCTTCTAGACACCACCGGGAAGAATTTTTTCAAGAAATCATCCATTGACGTAACGCCACCTGTATTACAATATAAAATTGATAGACCATAGTTAATCAGTGATTATTTTCTTCATTTGACTACGAACAAGGTTGGTACGACAACTAATAACACACTATTGAAATCTCAGTTTGGTTTTGATGAAAATTAGATTTTTACTAAATTTCGATGAAAGTTGATGAAAAGTGTGGCGTCGATTGAATGTGTGTTAAAATTAGTTATTGAATTTAACTTTGATTTTTATCGACTTTTTTGGTTAAACCAAACAGGGCTTAATGAATGCAAAACATCTACATGAATTTCAATTTGTCAAGGATTATGCAAACAATGATACAGCTACAACAAATTATTGTGCTTCTTTTTGTCTCCCTTTTTAAAGAGTTTTTGCGAGAATTATTTTTGGAATAGTTATTTTTTGGAGTCTATGTAGTTAAAAAATAGGAAAACATTGTATAGTTGTAAATGAATTTCGGAAAAAATAAAAATAAAAAAAATAGGAATTTTAAAAAAGGGAGACGAATTAACAGGGACTTGAGGGTCATTACTTTTGCATAGTAAACTGGTAGGAGTACTAAACTCTTCCTGTTGGCACATGAGGATTTTTGTAATATGTATGCAGATTACTATGAATCTAACGGTACGTTGCATGCTATAATGGGCGTTTGTGTGTGTAAAAGAACTTCAAAGGTCAATACAAAGAAAAGCTGCTAAAAACGTATATACATTTCAGACCAAGAAAAGATAGAAAGTTGACCTGAAACCCCAACATCATAACCAAACATGAGACCTCCTGTGGCAGCCATTATACAAGAGATTATGACTATAGGAGTAATCTTGGCCTCAAACTGTGTGCCTCCTGCACCGGACGCCGTCGCGAAACCTCCTCCTGCCATGGCTGATTCTCAGACTGAAATGCCTGTTTTGTAAGTATTTCTCTTTAAAATCTTGTTAAGAAGAGAACCAAGAATTTAGTTAAATGAGATGTTATAATGAGCAGAAAGCATTTGGTAGGAGGAGTATATATAGACAAGAATATTAAATGGATAGGGTGTAGGGTTATGTGTACAACCACCCTTATCTGTACACGTGTACATCAATGTTTGACTTTTTTTTTTTTTTTTTTGGGGGTCTTTCCTCTTCGACGGCTATATAGTCAACAGACGCCTCTCTGTCTCTCTCACACACACGCACAGAATCAAAATCCAAGATTGACACTTATGCTGGCTTTTTAATGTCATGTGAACTGCTAATCAACGTTGCCAATTTGATATGTAATTACGTAATGAATATTTGGGAGAAAAATTCAGAAACAATCGACTTCTTAGTTAGGGAAAATGTACGGCGCCCCGTTTATTGGACTGTTACTGTGCCATAAGAATTCTAATTCTAAAAAGTTAGTGATTATTTTTCATTTTGTCTTCACCAAAATCTTGTGGGAAAATATAAAAAATTATACGACTGGATAAATTTACGTCTTCTTGATTTTGTTGGCGTTTATATTTGTTGGGCTTTGCTATATGGACATGCTCCCATCCAAGCAAGGATGGACATGGGATTGTCCCCCGGGGCACTTCTCCACTGACAAAGGACGGGTTCTCTCAAAGCTGGCAGATCAGAGGTCGTGGATTTGATTTTTGGAGCTCTTGGAAGGCAAGGCACATACTGGAAGACAGGATTTATCTTGGAGGGTAGGAGTATCTTGGAAGGCAAGGCGCAATATGGGTTAGCTCACTAGGCACTTTGGCAGTCCAGTTGAAGAGGTGCTCGGACCCTGGTCAGTTGGAGGTACATCTCGCGGTTTAACTGATCTATGTGAAGAGAGGCCGGATCACAAACCTAAGGAATAATCGTCGAAGGCGGACACCTTGATAAAAAAAAGGTTGGAACATGAGCTGCCAGGTGGTTTATTGATGATCACAAATAAATTACATTTTTTTATGCCTCATATATTAATTTATATTTTATAATTTTAATTATCACAAATAAATTACTTTTTATTTATGTCTCGTATATTAGTTTATGTTTTATCATTTTTTGGTTAATTGGACTATTTTCAAAGTATGATTGATTTTAATTTGAAGAAATATTGAAATAGAGATCTTTGGTTAAAATAAGACTATGTTGAACTTGAGTTTTAGAGATTTTGTTACTAGCTAGAAAGAATATATATATATATATATGGATGGACATGGGAAAAGGGCCTGTCCAAGAAGATTTTGTTACTAGCTAGTATATTCTTTCATGCGTTTTGAGTAGTTGCTTCGTTTGTGGGAAAAGTGCATAAATTAAAGTTGGTCCAATTTGCACATGGACTGGCTTGATTGGATCTTATTGAAGTAGTAGATTGTAATATTACAACCAGGGAAATTTTGTTTGATTAATATATACTATTTAGGTCGTAAATTAATCATAGAATGGTCAACATTATTTTTCATCGTGCATAATACTATAGTTTTACCTAGGATACTTGTAATTACGCAAATGATTAGTTGGATTTGTGTGTTCTTTGTGCAAAACTTTTTCTAATAACTATAAAAATGATGATTTTATTACAAAACACTACACTAAATTTGACTTTTCATATTGCATTAAAAAATAAGGGAAAATGAAAATATGTTGTGAGACTAGTAGTGAGACTACACATTCGATGTTAAGAATATACTCAATCACGTCTCAAACCAAAGGAAGAGCCTACGCTACGATCAAAGTATAGTTTCCTCAATGAAAGTTGACTCAGAATGGGATATTTTTCAACGAATTATTAACATTTGACTCAGAATAGGATCTTTTTCAACAAATTATTAACATCTAGAAATTAATTTTTTGGTTCTATATATGTAGTTTGTGTTATTGTGTATATAAATTAGTCACGAAGTGATTATAGTTTGTCTTACTCGCTAAAATAGAGAGCATTAGCATTGTCATTTCTTTGGTAGGTTTTAATGCATACCCGTAGTGAAGCTGCTAGGAATTTCGTATATAGATGTCACAAGAGAAAATTACCCTTAAAATATGGATAAAAGCAAAAAAAAATTCATTTTCCTTTTTGGGTTATCATGTGATACGGATTAAGCTTATGATAAGGATACACATAAGTTTTGAACTTCACGCGTATTGTAGGTCGGTTTGAGGACCAAAAACCCACAGGAGGAGAACCGAGAATTATTAAAGTTCAACCTAAATTTCAGTTTTCATCAAACATTGTACCTAATCAGGACATTGAATCTACAAATACTAAAGAATTATGGCCACATTTAACATATGGGGGAACTTTTAAGAAGCAATCCTTTTTTAATGAGAAAGTGATATTAATATATTTTAAAATTTTGAATTAGTGTTATTTTGATAATCATAATCATCGTATTACACCATCTACTCGACTAAAGCAATGAATTGATAACATTTTTTTATTCTATATATTTGCGTAGTACTAATTACAGCAACAAATCCAAGTATGACCGTCTTATTTTTTGAATGCAATCCAATCCAATAGAGCCGCCAACAATATATGACACCTAAGTCAACGGACTTTTAGTCAAATTTGTTGGTTTGATTAAAAAAATTAAAACATGATTGTAATCTCTAAACGTCTTATCATAACAGTTGGAAAAGAAACTATATCAGGTAAACAAATTAATAAGAATTTATACGGTGAAGACCAACTATATAGTGGAAGAAAAGTTGAGGTGTCACCTGAAAAAATTTCTCGATAAAACATTGTGCACGTGCTTATTTTAAAATCTGCATTAACAATTCAATATAAAAATTTTTAATAGAAAATACTTTTAGCAATCCAGTTACTCTTGATCCCAAAGCAACGCAAGGATTTAGATTAATGACATTGTATAAAATATGTAACAATGCCATAAAAATGAAACAATATTTAAAGTAAAGAATAGAAGAGACGTAAAGCAAAAGAATGATGTTTTGTTATAATGATAATATGGAGAGAAAATTACAATAAAGCAATTCTGGTTTGAACTAAACTAAAAGAAAATGTCACTATTTATATATACATGTCATATCATAAAGATGGAAATAGTATGAAATAAGGAATAATGTATTTCCAATAAAATCACGTGAAAATAAGAAAACAATTTTTTCTACATGAAAGTAAGAAAATAATTTTTTTCCTAATTTGGGTCATAAACCCAAAAATCTCCACATTGCCCCAAATTACAAGGCAATGAACGAAACTATGAAATTTCTCCACCTGAAAAAATATGTCAAACTGCATCGAAATAACTAAACTCTTCAAAACAGTAACCAAAACACTTCATTACAAAACATCTTCCTTAGCACAAAGTCCAGAAGTGATATTGGAACCCTACTCTCGGGTTCCGAAAATTTCACCAAGGAGTTTTTGTTGACCAAACAGGGTCGACGCACACACTATAGCAAAAATCACACCAAATGCTTGATCAAAATGCCCCTTGGGAGAACTGTCACCTTCAACGATCTCTAAAGTATTACAACCATCACCATACCTACACTCAATGGATCCAATCCTAGTAATTGAACACAGTGTATTTGCTGAAATTGGCGACAAAGTGAAATCACCAACGCTTCCCTAAGTAATGTTCTGAACCATCCAGAACCCATCACAAGAGGTATCGTACCAAACTGTATTTCCACCACAGTACTGAACTTGTCCAGATGTCTCATAACTGGTTCTGTGCTCTCCTACAAAATGTGCAACTGAGTCTTTTTCTGTCCATCCAGTACAACCTAGAATCCCATTGAAACTTTCAAGACTCCACCTCCACCAGAGAATTTATGTCCTTTGAATCTAGGGTAATCAGCGAGATGAAATTCCTCTTCAGGTTTGGAATATGTTGAATCTGATCAATTGTTCTGACCGTCCCATCTTGCAACCTCAATCTACCTCGACCCATTCTAGCAACACCGTAAGACTGGTTGTTTCCTGTGACAATTACATCTTGCTTGACAGTCTCATATGTTTGAAATAAATTTCGATTGGAACATATATGGTGCGAACATGCCGAATCAAGAATTCACTCCTCGTCAAACTTAGACTCTACGCCAGATACTATGGTCAACATCACATCACCACCATCAGAAAAATTCTCGATAGCATTAGTCTCATCTGAATTGAATGATCGTCTCTTATGATTTGCAGCTAAATTACCTTTAGCCTGCAAATTACTAGCTTTTGAAATACAAGCAAGGGAAATAATGTTGATATGAGTAAGAAAGATTCTTAGTTAACAAAATGGATTCCCCTACGAAAGAAAAAGATCCTGTTATGAGCCTAAATGACACTGACATGAGCTTGTATGGGTATAATCTAGTGTGCTAAAATCAAGAAGCAACTACTCTTTCCACTTCAAATTAATCGAGCTTTGGCCCTGCCAACGGAGGTTACGAGTTATGAGTTCAGTATAGAGGCAACTCCTTTCTATCCCAAACAAGATTATACCAGAGATACTTCTAGATATGTAAATGAGAAAATGGACTATCTAGTTTTGAGATAGGATCAAATGCTAGGATCATCAAAGGCTAGTAGAGACAATGAAACAAGCCTACCCAGTATCTAACTAGTCTCACAATGACTCAAGAATATGCATTTTTGTACCCCATTCTATTTTATAATTCTTTGTAAACTTATTATCTAGAGGTTATGCTAGGGATATCAATGAGTCAAGTTGAGCTGGCTTGCAAGCCAAAAATCAAGGCTCGAGCTTGGCTCGAGCTTTTTGAAGACGAGCTTTTTTTGGCCCAACGTTTTTTTCCCACTTTTTTTTCCATCCCTTAAAAGGTAGTTGATAGCTGCCTTTTAATAATTATTTTTTTTTGGCGAGCTGGCTCGCGAGCCACATGGGCAGGCTCGAGCTCGACCCGACACCCTAAGATGGGGCTTGGCCCAAGCCTAGGCTTGGTTTGACCGAGCCTCGAGACGAGTCGGCTCGAGCTTTTTGCCGGTCGAGCTCTCGATCCTTTTTGCCATCCCTAGGTTATGCTCAGTCCCTTTATAAATTGTATTTTATTTTTATTAAAAAAATCAGGTCATAGTGATTGATCAATTAAAAAAAATTTGAGAAAGAGAGAGATTTGAAGAATGGAAGAGATTAGAGAGAGAATAGTTGTTAGTTCAGTAAGGGTGTTTGTACACAATACATTACTCTATTTATAAGGAAGTCAAAATAAATAAGTCTCAAATTATAAAATTGTAATAAATTTAAATCGAATTATATATTTTAGAATCTCTATCACCTAGCACCTTAAAATTTTCTCTTGGATTTTCTTCTGTAACATTCACATGATACAGAACTTCAAACCAAATAGATCTGGTGATCTGTGCTTCAAAGTGATAGTAATATTTCTGTTTGACATATTTTATTTCCAGTTGTAGTTACTCTTTCTAGTAAAATTGTAGAGAATTCATCTAGTATTTTGTATTTCACTACAACAAAAATTGTCTGTCGCAACATCCATTGTCGTTTTATTTATGCTTGATATCTATTTTTTCTATTAGTTGAACTTGTTGATTATTTGTTAAGATTTACAACTTTGGTGATAAAGACAACACCCTACAATTTATTGATATGAGATTGAAAACAAAAATTATTCGCATTAATGTTATGTGATAAAAAATACTGAAATAGAGGTTGGACCCAGAGGCGATGCAAGAATTGAAATTAATGAACAATATGACATATGTATAATCACAACGAATAAAACAAAATTAAAGTTAGAAATTGAAGATAGATTAACAGAGGAATCAATGTTTTACTGAAGACAATATGTGGATAGTATACAAGAATTCAGCAATAAAGTTTCACCTAAACTGAATGAAGAACCACATATTTATAAGGACATACCAAATCCTAAAAATATCATAAAGATGGAAATAATATAAAAAATAATATGGAATAAAGGAAATAATATTTTTCCAATAAAATCACATGAAACAATATTTTCCAATAAAATCATATGAAAATAAAAAATAATAATATTTTCCAAAAAATCCACCCTAATTTAGGGCACAAAATCTAACAATCTCCACCTTAACCCAAATCTCAGTGCAACGAACAAAGTTTCAAAATTTCTTAACCTGAAAAAATATGTCCAACTACATCGAAATAACCAAACTCGTCAAACAGTAACCAAAACTTTCCACCTCACAAAAAACATCATCTTCTACTCGGTGTCCACAAGTGACACCCGAACCCTAATCCCAAGTTTCCAAAATTCCGATAAGAAATTAACATTGATCAAATGGGGTCGAAGCACACCTGAACCCTAATAGAAGGTCCATTGCTAAAACTAACACATTCAAATACACCTAAAGCATTCCCAACATCTCCAACACCATACGTACACTCAATGCATCCAACCCTAACATTTGAACACATTGTATCCGCTGAAATTGGTGGCAAAGCTGAATCACCAACACTCACTCGAGCAGTATTCTGAACCGACTCAGAGTCCGTCACAAGAGGTACTGTACCAATTGAATTTCCACCACGGTATCAAACTTGTCCAGATGTTTTCTAACTAGTTCTACGCGTCCTTACAAGATGTACAATTGAGACTTCTTCCGTCTCTCTAGTACAACCCGAATACCTCTTTGAACCTTTAAGACTCTACCTCCACCAAAGAACTTATACCCTTTTGAACTCAGAGTACTGAGCGAGATGAGATTCTTTTTCAAGTCTGGAACATGTCGAACCTAGCCAAATATTCTGACTATCTGATCCTACAATCTTAATCTAACCTGACCAATTTCAACAACCCAACAAGATTGGTTGTTTCTCATAACAACTTCATCTTGATTTATCACCTCATATGACTCAAACAGGTCCAGATTGGGACATATATGAAACGAGCACACTAAATCCAGAATTTGCTCCTCATCTGGCTAGATTCCATGTCAGATACGATGAACACCACATCTTCACCATTCGAAAAATCCTCTACAATATTGGTCTCATCCGCATTACATGATCATGATTTCCAGCTAAGTTACCTTTAGCCTACAACTTATTGTAATCCTTCTTAGCATGTCCTTTTTTCCTGTAGTAGTTCATCCTCGATCTACCCCTCCGTCCATCACCATGAAATACTAGAGCTTTCTCATTCCTAGATGTAGCCCCAATCAGAATCTTCTCCTTTGAAAATAAAGCATCATACACATCGTCGATGATGAGTGTGTCACAACTATATAGAATTGTGTTCCGAAACGACGAATAAGAAGCGGGCAGCGAGCACAGCAAGATCAATGTCAGATCCTCCTCATCATACTTACCCTCCAATGTTTCCAAATCCACGACAATTTCCTTGAACACGGCCAGATGATCTTTCAGCTATCCTCTCTCTATCATGTGATGGGAATATAGCCTTTGCTTTAGATGCAATTTTCTCAAAAGATTTTTAGTCATGCACAATTGCTCCAATTTTATTGGAAACTAAGCCTATACAAATGGGGTGGAGGGGAGTAATAATTGTAATAATGCACAAACGCAATCAAAGCGTTATAATAAACATGTGTACATTCATTCACACAAGCATTAATATCAAGCAAGTGCTCGTGTATATAATACTCCCCCCATCCCATTTATAAGTATACATTTTGTTTTTTACATGGATTAAGAGATCATATTTAATATCATTGAAAAAGCAATTTTTGTCAATCCTAGTTTACCATTATTTATATTTGTACAATTTCAAGATTAAGTAAGAGATTAAATATCATTAGGCAAATTAAGTAAAGGCATTTTAGTAAACGAATAAAACAAAACATTCTCAATAAAGAAACAAGAGTATTTAATTGGGACAAGAAAATAAGAAAAGACACTCTACGTAAATGGGACAAAGGGAGTTTGAACATTTTGCTGTGTTTGATAATTGTTGTTTCCAGGTACAAAGTAATGAGATCTGAAAATGGAATCGAATATGGGCCATTCCCAGTCCATTACAGGACTCCCAGCCAGTTTATGGATGGAAGAATGGACCAATTAGGCATGTAGCATGCGCTCATCTGATGGTACAGCATGACATTTTTCATTTTCTGTTCTTTATTTTCGACTCAATTCCTTTTAACTCTTGTAGAATAAATGATACCTCTTTCCCCATTCATGTCTCCATTATTTACAGCTAGCTATGCGTACCATTTCATATCAAAGGTAGACATTAAATAATGAGCTGAATGGTTCTTTTTCTTGACTTGGGAAAAAGTAATTCTTGGAGCCTCACTTTCTGATTGTCCTTCATTTTTGGTTGGGTGATGGCTACATTTCATCATACGTTTATGTAAGATGTTAAGCATTCTTTCCCCTATTCCATATCGATTTTTTCATGGAGAGAGGCTACGAGAGAATCAGGTGGTAAGTCTCTAATTGTTCGAGTGAAAGAGGGGAGAACACGCTACTTTCTTAACAGCAGTTAGATCATTGAATGTTTCATTCATTCTTGAAATTTCAATGGGAAAGTGCTATTAATATATTCTAAGATTTTGAGTGAAAGTGTTATTTTGAGCATTCTAGTCATCGTATTACACCAATCTTCTCGAATAAAGCACTAAGTAAATCATTCATTGATTTTTTATTTTAGTTTTTTTTCAATAACATTTTTTTCTATATATTTGTGTAGCAAGAGAAACAGCAACAAATCCAAGTTTGATTATTTTGAAAGCAATCCGATCTAATAGAGCCACCCCCACCAAACAATATGATACCTAGGTCAGCTATGTTTTAGTCAATTTAGTAGGTTTGATTAAAAATTTAATAATTATTGTAGTCTCTAAAAGTCTTATGATAACGGTTTCGAAAAGATTTAATATTAGGTGAACGATTTAAAAAGAATTTATCCCGTGAAGACCAACAATAGTGAAAGAAAAATTGAGGTGCCACCTGACAAAAATTTCACAATAAAACTTCAATGAAGTGAAAAGTTTAATTATTTTTTTTTTCTTTTTCTTTTTTAAAAGAACTTACCACATATTGACACATAAAGTTTGTCAAAATACGTCTCCCAAGATCAACAACCAATTTTCATAATATCAACACTCTAAATTTCGAAAAAAGTTCATCGAAAACAGCAACAAATCCAAGTTTGATTATTTTGAAAGCAATCCGATCTAATAGAGCCACCCCCACCAAACAATATGATACCTAGGTCAGCTATGTTTTAGTCAATTTAGTAGGTTTGATTAAAAATTTAATAATTATTGTAGTCTCTAAAAGTCTTATGATAACGGTTTCGAAAAGATTTAATATTAGGTGAACGATTTAAAAAGAATTTATCCCGTGAAGACCAACAATAGTGAAAGAAAAATTGAGGTGCCACCTGACAAAAATTTCACAATAAAACTTCAATGAAGTGAAAAGTTTAATTATTTTTTTTTCTTTTTCTTTTTTAAAAGAACTTACCACATATTGACACGTAAAGTTTGTCAAAATACGTCTCCCAAGATCAACAACCAATTTTCATAATATCAACACTCTAAATTTCGAAAAAAGTTCATCGATGATGTTAGTACTCTCTTTCAGGATAAGTTGATGCAAATTCTATAGAATGTGGGAGCTATACATAGATTTTGGAAAGTGTATTTAGAAGAGACTCAATTGCCGGAATATGACATAACAATTGAAATATGTCCTTGTTTGAAGATGCACACTTTGTCTAAAAATGAAAAGATAAAAAATACATGCATGTGAATGTCGGGATAGAAATTGAAATGCTGTGTCTTAAAAACACCATCGTTGAAATTGAAACCTACTTATTAGAATGTGCTCTTGTTTGAATATGCATGCTAATCTAATAAGGAGAGTTGAGATAGATATATTTTTACTAAATCAAGCATGTCCCTTGAGTAAAAAAAAAAAATCTTGAAAGATTATACCTATCCAGACTACCATTACATTTTACCTGGATTGAATGGATACCTATTTGCTACTGATAATGAAACTACTAGGCTTAGTGCTGGATTGATCCCTTGCACGTTTTGCCCCACAAAAATAAATAATATCTGTGCGGATTAAATATAGAAATAATTTAACACTTTAGTTCACGATTGGTAAAGCTAAATTTTTTTTAGGTGTTTATAGCCGTCAAGTTAACCTCAGTATTTAACATGACTAAAGAATGAAAAATTAAACATGACAATCCTAAACAATTTGAAAAATAAATTATAATTTCTATGTCTCCAACTCACCATGTGAATTTGTTTGTACAAGGATCCAGTACAAACAAATTTACAAGTTAAATGTTTCATTGGCCACTAAACTTTATGTCATGTCATGACTTACTCACTGAACTTCATTAATCGTCCCGTTAGCCACTAAACTTTGCACCGTCCAACTCCATCACCCACTAGAAGACAACCATTAGTAAACGTGATTATGTGGACGACAAAAAACACTGCTGGCCGGTTAAATGTTTCCAAGTGGCTTGTGAAGTGCCAACGCACCATCCACATCGGTAAAAGCACATCCAAACAAGCCTTTAATAATTATAGACCCGTATCCTTAAGAGAAAAACAATCTCCTAGTTTCTTGATAATTGAGACCACAAAGTTTTTGTTATTTCCTGTAATCACAAGATCATCGACATATACCAAGAAATAACAGATGATATAGTCCTTTCTATAAATAAATAAGGATGAATCAGCTCTGGAATTTTCAAACTCAAGCTCAAGTAGGACATTTTTTAGCGTAGTGTACCAAGCTCGAGGGGCTTGTTTAAGCCCATATATTGCTTTTTGTAGTTTGCAAACATGATTGGGTTTATATGGATCTTTGAACCCCGGGGGTTGCATCATATATGCAGTTTCAGATAATGCACCATGTAAAAAGGCATTATTAACATCCATTTGCTTAACTCCCAACCATTCACAACAGCAATTGGCAAAACTGTTCAAACTGTAGCTGGTTTAACTATTGGGCTACAGGTCTCTTTGTAATCAAGCTCGGGACGTTGATTATAACCCTTTGCAACTAAACGAGCTTTGAATTTATCTATTGATCTATCAGACTTTCTCTTCACCCTGAACACCCACTTGCAGCCCACTGGATTACAATTGGAAGGGATTGGCACTAAGTCCCAAGTTTCATAAGAGCTGTAAGTTCATTTGACATAGCATCACGCCATTGTGGTTGAGATAAAGCCTGACTCACACAGGTTGGTTCAATGGTCTCAGGGAGAGGATGTTTACACACGAAATTTAGTTGTTTGGGTTTAAAAATTTTGTTCATAGAATGAGATGTCATTTGGTGAAGTCGTTGAATAGATGGGTCAGATGGTTTTTGGGCAGTCGGGTTTTGTGAGGTTTCAGCATGTTCTAGAGTTTGTACAACGTGGGAGGGGATGAGAAAATGATGGAACCAATGAGTTTGAATCATGCAGACAAGTATTTGGACAAAAGCTAGGAGATGAGGAATTCAAGTGCAAGGAGTTATCTCCTAGATTTTCAGAAGAAGAGAGAGGATTAACGAGATTACCTGAGGAGGATGCATCGACGGCGCCTTCACCTTCTGGAGTCGTTGATGAGGGCACATGCACGACCTGGGCATCGAAGAGTAGAGGAACATGGGTGTTTTCTGGTATTTGACTTTTTGGGTTTGTGAAAGACACAGTGGGCGTATTTGATTCATCAAACAACACATGCCGAAAAATGTACATCTTGTGGGTTTTGATGTCAAGACATTTGTATGCACTTTGGGTTTGAGAGTAACTGAGAAATACACATAGGGTAGATTTGGATTGCATTTTATGAGTTTTGTAAAAAGGATAAATATTTTGAAGAAGAGATGAGGGTTGCCTATTGATTAGATAGGCAGCTGTTTGGAAAGCGTGAGGCCATTATGAAAGTGGTAGTGATGTATCATGCAGCAGAGTGAGACCTGTTTCGACAAGATGACGATGACAACGCTTGGAAACACCATTTTGTTGTGGGGTATGTGGGGCGGTGGTATAGTCACCAATACCATGAAGCAATAAAAATGATTTTAAGGCAATGAATTCTCCACCATTATTAGAGTATAGGTTTTTGATTTTGGATTGGAAGTGTGTTTCTACAAATTTTTTGGAGGAAAAATTGTAGACACCCTAGATTTTGTAGCCATTGGATAGAACCACATATATTTTGTGAAGTGGTCAACTAAAATAATGTAATAACGAGATCCGTCAATTCCATTATAATGCGCGGGTCCCCAAACATCAGTATAAATAAGTTCAAGCGGTGCATGACTTTGAAGACTATTGGTATGAAAAGGTTGTTGATGGGCTTTATTAATGGAACATGAACTACACAATTGAGACAATTTATTTGTTTTGGCAACAGGAAGGGAAAAATTCTTAACAATATTTTGGACTATTCTAAGTGATGGATGCCCAAGACGCTTGTGCCACCCATCAATTGAGGTCCGTTCATGCACATTAGCAACCATTTTGGAAGGGGGAGACATCATTGATTCCGGAAAGGTGTAGACACCATTTTCACATGCTCCTCTTAGTAGAATCGCCCCCGTGATCTTGTCCTTCACCAAAAAATGAAAGGGGTGAAATTCAACAAAAACATTATTTTGTTTGGTAAAATGATGAACAAAAATTAAATTTTTGGAAAGGTTTGGAACACAAAGAGTATTGCGCAATATAAAGGTGCGTTTGGGTGATTGTAATTCCAAAGAACCAATGTGTGAGACAGCCAAACCTGAACCATCACCGAGAATTACTTCGTCAGTACAATCATATTCAGAATGAATTGACAAACTTGCAAGATTCCCCGTTATATTATGAGACGCGGCCGAATCAAGTAACCAATTTTTGTCCTTTTCGGCAGAGGTTGTAGCACAATTTATGGAGATATTTTGTGAATGAAATTGAGGACAGGACTTGGCAATGTGGCCTAATTGGTCACAAATTTGACATTTGAGTTGATAACGTCGATTGGAATTGTTGGGCTGGCCATAATTGTTGTAACGACGTCCATCGTGTTGGGCTTTATTTGAGTTTCGGCGTTGGCCAAAGCCTTGAGGCCCACATTGAGTGCCATTTTGCTTGAAAGTCCATGGGTGACTTCCTCCTTGTACAGGTTGCTTCGTCTTCGTGTAGTTTGCAGAAACCACCAGGTTCTACGTTGCAGATTCAAGGCGCCTTAAATATGCCTCATGTCCAACCAAAAGATCATGTAATTCATCAAAGGCCAATGATGATTCTCGGGCTCGAATAGGGGCAACAATCTCTCAAAAATCTGGACCTAAACCATTCGATACATAGAGGGTTAGGTCATCATCCGAAATTGAGTGATCAATAATGGCTAATTCATCAGTCAAGGCCTTCACAGCATGGAGATATTCTGTGATCGACCGATTTCCACGCTGGATCAAGGTGAGTTCCTCCTTTAACTGCATAGCATGAGCTCTTGATTGGCTTGCATACAAATTTTTTAACTTCTTCCAAGCTTCATGAAAGGTTTTTGCCGTAGCAATGAGTGGGGTGATTGAAGAAGATGTGGAGGCTAGATAGCACTCAGTCCTGTCGAACCCAATGGGTCTTGCGCAGATCATCAGCGGATGTACCAACAGAGGAGGGACACTGAAGAGTGCCTTCGACATAGTCGACTAAATCATAACCAATAAGGGGTACCTTAAATTGAGCACGCCATTGAGGAAAGGTGGAGGGAGTTAATTTTTCATTGATTTGGGCAGTGATATTGAGAGCTATCAAAGGTTTTTCTGTTCCAAAAAGGGGTTGGGTATTGAGGTTAAGGTTTGAAGTTTGATCAGAGGAGGAAGACATGGTGGTGACTTGGATCGGTGGCTTGTTAGAGATGCACGGCTCTAATACCATATAGAAGAACAGATTTCCTGTATTTTCAATGAAGAATTTCCCACACTTTATTGATGAAATAAGAGCTGACTTATATACACAGCGAGGAAAAACTATCTACTGCAATTTACATCAGTTAGGCTAAAATTATGTAGCAACTACAGAATTATGCAGAGTTGATTTTGGCTGATCTTGCTTGATTGTAGGCTAAATGTGCTATGTTTTATCTTGGCCTTGATTCTTGCAATCTGTGTTTATAAATCTACCCCATTATTTTAGAGGAAGAAGAAGACGTAAATTCGAAATGGGGAGTTTGGGGAAAGTAGTTTACACCTTGGGATTTTGGATTCGAGAGACGGGCCAAGTTTGGGGAAAGTAGTTTACACCTTGGGATTTTGGATTCGAGAGACGGGCCAAGTTTGGGGAAAGTAGTTTACACCTTGGGATTTTGGATTCGAGAGACGGGCCAAGTTTGGGGAAAGTAGTTTACACCTTGGGATTTTGGATTCGAGAGACGGGCCAAGTTTGGGGAAAGTAGTTTACACCTTGGGATTTTGGATTCGAGAGACGGGCCAAGCAATGGATCGTCTCAGCTGTCACCTCCAAGGAAATTATTACTTCCAAGAACAACGTACGCCCATTTACTTTCTTTTTTCTTAAAACCCCAGATCACCTACTTCCTTTATTTTAGTTTTTGATCCACCTTTATTTGTTCTTAATGTATTTTAGTGAGGATGGAAATTATTGTTGGGCTTGATATTTAAACTCTTTAATTAATTGATATTGCTGAGTGGAAAACGGAGGATAGGAAAATGATCTGCGGCATGTCTTAAAAATTGAACCTCTGTTGAAAAGAATGAAAATATCATACAAAAATAGATATTTTTTGGTGGGTGCAGTAGTGTACTTTAAAATACTATTCTGTATTTTGTAGCAAGGTATTTGTTCCTTTGAACTTGTATTTTTTTTCTCTCAGCTACTTGTATTTTTTCTACCTTTCTAAAATTTTTTTGTGGCTACAATAGCATATTTTTATTGCAGGAAGGAATAAGGGGATTTGTCATAGTTGTAGGAAATCGGGCCACTTATTGTCGAATTGCCGCACGAAGAAACCATGCCCATTATGCGGCAAGGGAATTGAGAAAAAAGAACTCAGGCAATTTCAGGGTGAGTCAAGTGCTACATCTGATGATGAAGAGAAGCTATCAAGTTTGTTGAAGAGCGTTGCTAAATAACCGAAGAAAATGACGTGGACGTCTCCATGAAATTTACATTCTGCAAGGGAAAAGGAGAAACAAGCAATGAGAAGGGCAAAGGAGAAACAAGCAATGAGAAACCAAATGGAGGAGCTTTGTGAACTTGAACCCGCTTATGTTTCAATTTGTGAATCCCAGAATTTCAATTTCGTGTATATAATTTGAAGTGTGTAATGTCAATCCCCAATGAAACGACTACGTTATTTTATATGAATGTGAGTTTCCATTAATCTCTGTAATTTTCTTCATTTCATAGTTGGGAATCAAACTGTAATGTTGATAGAAATTAAAATTAGAACTCGCAGGGTGGGTAGCTGCTACATATATAATGGACGTTCATGTCTAAACAATTTTGGCAAAATAACTAAACATGAACAGCTTCTCCCTTATTTTTTAATGTCGTGCTATTCCTAAGAGGCAAAATCCACACATACAAGTCAAGAGAAGTATCAAGTTGACCTCCTCTAACAAGCTTGACCCTCCCTGTTGGAATTAAATTTGCTTCCTTTGCATTCAACAAGAAAACAAACCTGATTTACACCAAAAAATCAGGTTTGAAACCTGATTGTTGTTGACACAGGTTCTAAATACATTGCAATCCACATACGCACAAAACCATGACTGGAGGATAGAAAAAACAAGAAAAAGATACTCGATGGAGCAATTAAAACCTGTGTCAACAACAAGAATTGATGACCAAACTTATGGCAACTGGTATTTCTAATATGCAACAGCATACACCATAAAACAAAACGATTGGTTTAATTGCAGTACATAAACACAATACAAAACCAAAAAACAAAAACATTTGCCTTAATTGCAGTACATAAACATTTGGTGCCAGGTTTTGCTCCAATTTCCTATGGACCAGCCCTAACCACTATCCGCAAACACCCAACTTTAGGGACTTCTGTCACATAATATGTAGCAACATACACTAAAACCAAAAACATAATATGCTGCAACATACACCATAAAACAAAAATACGGGACTGCTATCACATTGTTGATCATCAGTGTCGTCCCAATTTCGCAGATTTCCTCCCACGATGTGCTTGTGCCTTGGCCTTTCCCAATTTGTCCGATTCCAGTTCTGCCGTGTCCTGCATGTTGTTAATAGTGTCGTCAAAGTTTTCATACATTTATGAACTTGATGGTTGGCCGTTTCATTACAATGAGTTGTTGCTGCTCCCTCTCGAAAATGACCTAGCCGTGATTCATGTTTCACCATTGGCGTTGGCATGAATTGGAAACCTTCATCAACCACAGCAGCTTGGTCTGATGAAGTGGCTATATGTTTTCGTGCAACCAGTTTACCCTTATGCATCAACCATAATCAAATATTAGTCACACTTTCCGGAACTTCTTGGAAGTACCTATCCGTGTACATGAGGCAATATCAGTTTGAAAGGAAAAAGCAGACCAGAAGTAATATCATTGAGCGGGTAAGAGATATTCATTTCTTCAATTAGTCAAAGGAAAAAGCAGACTAGAAGTTCAATTTTTAAGACATGTCGTAGATCATTTTCCTATCCTCCATTTTCCACTTGGCAATATCAATTAATTAAAGAGTTTAAATATCAAGCTCGACAATAATTTCCATCCTCACTATAATACATTAAGAACAAATAAAGGTGGATCAAAAACTAAAATAAAGGAAATGGGTGATCTGGGGTTTTAAGAAAAAGGAAAGCAAATGAGCGTACGTTGTTCTTGGAAGTAATAATTTCCTTGGAGGCGACAGCCGAGACGATCCATTGCTTGGCCCGTGACCGTCTCTCGAATCCAAAATCCCAAGGTCACTCTCCATTTCGAATTTACGTCTTCTTCTTCCTCTGAAATAATCGGGTGGATTTTCGAAATCTTCGCGTGAGACTTGGGAGAAATCGACTTGGAGAAGATGGTTCTAGATTAGGGTTCTTCACAGATTTGGGAGGAATCGATTTAAAAAGGAGAGAGATTTATGAAGGAGTCAGGTCCGTTTATTTTCGTTTTGGATGTAAAAACCTTTTTATTAATTGTTAAAGGCTTGTTTGCATGTGCTTTTGCCGATGTGGATGGTGCGTTGGCACTTCACAAGCCACTTGGAAACATTTAACCGGCCAGCAGTGTTTTTCGTCGTCCATGTAATCATGTTTACTATCGGTTGTCTTCCAGTGGGTGATGGAGATGGACGATGCAAAGTTTAATGACCAATGGAATGATTTATGAAGTTCAGTGAGTAAGTCGTGACATGACATAAAGTTCAGTGGTCAATGAAATATTTTTAACTCCAAATTTACAAGTATTGTGATTTATTATTTATTTATTTTTCTTAAGACCCAATGAAATATTGTTAAGTGGATCCCTATAAATCAATCTAACAGAATGCCCCATGCACCTGACACGTTTGAATTTCAATTACCCTTTACCCAAAAGAGCTTATATATAGTTAGGTTTATTAACACAAAACGTTCCTATATTTCAATTATTATTATTTATTTATTTATTTATTTATTTTTATTTTTATTTTTTGTATTTTCACCCCCCTTTTTAACGTTTTGTTTTAAAATGACAAGTATACCCTCGTATTTAAATAAAATAAATAAATAATGAACAAATTGCAATCATACGCCCAATTTTTTCATAAAAATGCAAATAAGTCACAAATAAATTAGAATTAAAAAATCAGAAAAGAAAAGAAAAATCATCCCCCACCCACCTTAAAATTGGCAATCATTCACTCCAATGATGGTCATTGATCAAACATCTTCAATAAATTCTTAATCTCTATTCATATGTTCAAATCCCAAAATCTGTAATTATGCTTCCTCCATTTTGGGTAATTTTTGCACTGTTATTTATAACATTTCTACCTTCAACTTCAGTTGTTGACTTCCCGAATGGGAACCTTGTGGGGATAGTTTTAAGAACATTTTCAAAAGACTCTTTAAATACAAAGTACTCTCTATTTTAGAGAGTCGATTTTTAAAAATGAGCTCCAAGATACTTTATTTTAACTTTGTAAAGTAGAGTGTGTTTGACTCTCCAAATTTAGAGAGTCAAACGTATTCTCTATTCTTAATGTCTAATGATTACATTTAATACTTTATAAATTTCAATACCCTACAATTCAAAATTTTCAAATTACATTTGAATTGATTGGTCATTAATATATAAAAAAAATTATATTAAAATAAAATATATGGAGAAATTATTAAATGTTCATTGAAAAAAATAAAATAAAGAATCAGAATAGAAAGTGATTTATAGTGTATAAAAAAATTAATCTCTAAATTTAAATATATTCTCTATTATGGATAAGATGATCTTTATAAATAGAGAGTCTTTTGGAGATATTCTAATAAAATTGAATTTATGATTACACAAATTGCTGGCTAATATACTAATAATTTTGGAATTTTACATTTGTTCCTATAGACATGCGAAATGGACAGAATATTCATGCCTGGGTTGAAGTAAAAAAGGAAGGGATGTTGGGAAGAAAATATTAGCGGAGACGGAGGGGAGAGGGAGAAAGAAGAAGAGGATTTTTCTTTTTTTTTTTAATTTAATTTATTTGAAATTTATTTGCACTTTTTTTATAAAAAAAATTAGGAGTATAATTGCAAATTTTTATTCATTTATTTTTCTTTTTGTTTCTTTTTTTTTTTTAAATTTAAATAGGAGGATATATTTGTCATTTTACAATTTTTAATTGAGAAATTGGCTAAAAATTGATGAGGTGAAAATGCAAAAATTTGAAATGTAGGAACGTTTTGCATACTAGAAACCAAATGTAATGACATTTTGTGCTAATAAGCCTATATCGTTATATCGGTGCATAAATATATTCTATATTACTTAATTACACCTTCATATTTAACAAAGTTTTCATATACAAAAAGAAGAAGAAATTTGAAAAGAAGCATTTTGATGAAGAGTTGGATTCTTTTACCGTAATACGAAATAATCTCATACTGCTTTTTACACTTTGTCAACACATGTTTCTTAAGATCAACAATCACTTTTCGTAGTAAAAGCATTCTAAATTTCGAAAACATCAAAAGAACGATGTTTAGAACTCT
>NC_036256.1:4526517-4528773 GCF_002742605.1 Olea europaea var. sylvestris | reverse complement strand
GTGTTCAAAGGCACTGCTGATCCAGCAGAAGTCGAATCTTGGTTGTTAAGGATTGAAAGAGTATTTGATGTTACTGATTGTCCATGTGATCGAAAATTACGTTTGGCAACCTTGTTAGAAGGAAGTGCTAATGATTGGTGGAGATCAGTACAGAGTAAATATGTTGATCCTTCTGTGATCACATCGGCTGATTTTAAAGAAGAATTTAATGAGTATTATTGCCCTCGTTCATATAAGAATGACAAACAGAATGATTTCTTGAAACTAGTTCAGACATCCACAGTGGCAGAATATTAGAAAAAGTTCGTAGAATTATCAAAGTAAGCTGCAGCCTTTGTAGCCGATGAAGTTGATAAGTGCATAAGGTTTAAACATGGCTTAAGAGAAGAAATCAGATCCTTGGTGACTGCAACAGGGTATGAGAATTCTAGTAAACTTGTAGAAGCAGTGATGCGAGTGGAGAAAAGTCTTTCAAAATGACAAAGCAATCAGCAACAAATGAGGTTTGAAGTTGGCGTAGTCATCAGTGGGCAGGAGTCTCACTGAATAGGCCACCGAGAAGGGATCGCAGAGGAGGTAGATTAGGTGTTTCCACATCTGGCAGCTTCAAATCCAGATCTCATGGCAGTCAGAGATCAGTGTAGCAGCCAGAGAGTAGTAGTTTTCAGACATGGAGATCTTCCCAGAGATCATTTACTCCTAGACGGGGTAATAGCTCCAGTGTTGCCAGGTTTTCTCAGTGTCAGTCTTGTGGGAAATTTCACCCTGGTGAGTGCCTTAAGGGCGTTGGTGTTTGTTACCACTGTGGTCAGACTTGGCATATAAGGAGAGTGTCCAGTTCGTTTTCAGCAGGGTGGTGTATCACAAGGGACATCTTTATAGTCAGGTGTTGGAATTTCTAGACAGAATCAGAACCAGGACCAGTTGGCGGTAAAGCAGGTGCCACTAGTGCTATTCAGTCTGATGTTGCTGGCAGTAGTGGTTCTAGACAGAAAAGTCAGGCAGGACGTCCTAGGACTCAAGGGAGAGTGTTTGCAGTAACCCAGCATGATGCAGCAGAATCCCTAGATGTAGTCATGGGTATGTTATCTATTTTTTTGCAAAAACGCTCATTCTTTAATTGATTTAAATGCTATACATTCATTTATATCACATGCACTTGCTATTAATGCGGACCATATGTCAAAACCATTAGACAGTGATTTAGTGGTAGCTACTCTGATAGGGGATTCACTTTTAGCCAATAGAGTGTACAAGGATTGCATAATTAGAGTGAATGATCATGAGTTGAAAGCTAATTTGATTCTACTTGATATTCATGATTTTGATGTGATATTTGGCATGGATTTCTTAGCTGCAAATCATGCTTCAGTTGATTGCTTTCGCAAAGAGGTGGTATTTAGAAGGCCAGAAGAGCCTGAAATTATTTTTAGTGGTGAACGGAGAATATTACCTTCATGTCTTATTTCTACAATTGATGCTGAGAAATTGCTTAAAAAATGTTGTTTTGTGTATTTGGCTCATGTGATTGACACCCAAATCACTAAGTTGAAACTTGATGACATACCAGTGATAAGAGATTTCCTTGATGTTTTTCCTGAAGATCTTTTGGAGTTGCTTCCAGATAGAGAAATTGAGTTTACTATTGACTTGATCCAAGGGACTACCCCTATTTCCCAGACACCTTATAGAATGGCTCCAGTAGAGTTTAAGGAATTGAAAGTTCAATTGCAAGATTTAGTTGACAAAGGTTTTATTAGACCCAGCGTATCGCTATGGGGAGCACCAATCTTATTTGTAAAGAAGAAAGATGGCACAATGTGATTGTGTATTGACTATAGACAACTGATTAAAGTGACTATTTGCAATAAGTATCCTTTACCTCGTATTGATAATTTGTTTGACCAACTTCGAGGTGCTACAGTATTTTCTAAGGTTGATCTGCGCTCAGGGTACCATCAACTCAAAATTAGGGATGTTGACGTTCAGAAAACTACTTTTAGGTCACAGTATGGCCATTATGAGTTTCTAGTGATGCCGTTTGGATTGACTAATGCCCCAGCAGCATTTATGAACTTGATGAATAGGGTGCTTCACCCATATTTGGACAAATTTGTGGTTGTTTTCATTTATGATATATTGGTTTATTCTCGCAGTCATGATGAGCATGCTAGGCATTTGAGGATTATTTTACAGATATTGCGAGATAAGCAGTTTTATGCTAAATTTAGCAAATGTGAATTTTGGCTAGACAAA
>NC_036256.1:4522945-4526417 GCF_002742605.1 Olea europaea var. sylvestris | reverse complement strand
CTGCCGGTGCATCAGGATCTTGGTCATTATCCCATGAATCCCTTGGAATACTATGGTGGTTATTTATATCGATCTTTTCATTGTAGGCTGAGATCCTTACCTCCGCTGCCATGTCAAAGGCGGCCTTCCCTTCAACTGTCATCATTTTTCTATTGACAGCATGGGAAAAGTCTGTCATCGTAACCAAGAATACAAGTGAAATTAATAGGATTGTTTTGGCCATGGAGTCCAAAAGATATGGCTAATTAAGCTGCCATTTTTTCTGAGGAATTCTTTTGATTATTTATAAACAGAAAAGAGATGGAGATAATGGAGTGCAGAGTTGGTAATGAGCTTAGAAAAATCTAAATGGGAACTTGCCACCATCATCTGCACAAAATAAAAAATTGCTCACTGATTGCTTTGATAATCTTTGTGGGAGATCTTTTCTATGAGGAATGTAAAGCCATCATTCTCTAATATCGAATAGGGAAATGACACCTTGCAAAGAAAGTGAAACTCACCAGCATTTCCATCAATTCAGGTGTCGAGTGCTATATGGTTGCTGAATCTATCTAAAAATTATACCATAAAAACAAGAGCTTAATCAAGAAAATAATGAATAAGTCCTTGAATAATACCAGCAAAACCTAGAGCTGTTAAAATTAGGTCTGGGCGCGATTTCGTTTGGGTCGGTTTCAACTCCAACTCGAAACCAAAATCAAATTGGACCGTGCTACATTTAATGAAATTTTTTTTTTTTTAATTCCTTACCGACTACTCACAATAGTGGGTGAGAAACACATTTTGAGATTTTTAAATCAAAAAAGCTGGTTGTACAGAAAAAAATTTACAGAAGTTTTACAGATGTGTCACAAGGTGGTGAATTAAAATATTGCAAAAAATAACCCGCCCACGCTTCCATATGTGTATTCTGTAATGGTTTTGTACAAAAAATTTCTGTACATGAAGCTTGGCTGTTTTTAAATTCACGTGGTCCAGCGCATGTGAGAGGAGGTAAACAATTCGGTACACGTTTGGGTGTAAATAGAATTATTCAAACCAAATTAGTCGGTTTCGGTGAATTTCAATCCAAACTAACCCACTCTACTCTTAAACTGAGCCAAACCAAACTGATTAATAAGTCATTGAATAATACTGGCAAAGCCTGGAGCTGTTAAAATGGATAGATCGGACCAAGTTCTTGAATGTTTTAGTAGCGCTAGTAAAATTTAGAGGTGCTAGAATGTATAGTTCGGTTTGGACCCACCTGTACAGCCCCTTCATTGTGTTGGGTCAACACGTGAGTTGGCTCGAAACGAGTTAAGTTAGTTTCAATCTGATTTTATATTGGAGCAGATTTGTTTCAAGCCTAAACTATCTAACCTATTTTGAGACCGAAGTAGGAAACTGGCTGTCCTTCATTTCAACGAAAAGGGATTACAAAGATTATTACAAAATGTGTAAACCGTATTTTGGAAAATAAAATAAGTTGGACAGTAAGTTGAAAAAAAAGTTTAAATTTTAGGTTGGCTATGAAACTAGGGAAAATTTCATAATTAAGATGATAACTATTACCCATTTTAAAAGTAAGAATAAAAGTTTCAAAGTTCAAAAATAAGATATTTCATTAAATTTTATTTATAATTTAATAAATTAATTATATATTTTATTAATTAAATATATTAAGGCCACAGATCTATACCATTTGGCCACACATTAACGATTAGTTAGTCACTTATTATTTCTTGGTCACAAATCAAAATTTTTAATGTCACAAATTATTTCAAGGTCACAATTCAAAAATTTCACAGGTCACAAATTAAAAATTTATATGTCACAATTTATTTATAAATCACAGATCACAAATATTATAAGTCACAAATTATTATACAGTCACAAATTATCAAATTATTGGTCACAGATTAATAATTTTTTAGGTCACACATTATTTTTTTGTCACAATTTATTCTTTTTATTGGTTATATATTGCTTATTGGTCACATGTTAACATATTTAATTGTCACAATTAACCAAATAATTGTGACCACGGCTAATACTTGTGACCACCACTTTACCACCGCCTCCAACACCACCACCACCACCACCACTATAGCCGCAAGAAGAATCACCGCCACCACCCAATCCAGCTCAACTATTGACCAAGTTTCCACTGCACACCGCTCCTCACAGCACCGCACTACCACTGAAAAATCCCCAAACTCAACGTCACTTCTGCTGCTGCCACAACACTGCACCACTACCAAAAAATCCCCAAACTCGATGTCGTCGCGTTGCGACCACCACCACTGCTTGTTTCAACATTCACCAACACAACCAACTTAAACCAACAATTTCCTTCTCATCTACCAAAAAACAACCAGCACCACCAACATCACCACTGCCTCAAAGCACGGCAAACACCACTACCACAATTGCACATAGCTAACAAAACCTCAAGCAAAAATTCTCAACACTAGATTTTCCCCAAATTTTTCGATTAAGTGGCTGTAATCGCGATCAGATCTCGACCAAAATTTTCCCAAAATTTTCGGTCTGAGTAGTCGCTGCGCAGTGCCGCTCACACCACAGGTAGCTATGATGCATCATCGAAGCAGTGACATTTGCAGCGACTTCAGATGAAAGTTTTCCGGTAGTCGAGGTATTGAAAAGAGATAGAAAAATGTGTGTGTGAGAGAGAGAGAGAGAGAGAGAGAGGAATATGGGTTAGGTGGGAATATGGGCGTTTTTCTTCAGGCAATAGAGAGGGAGAGAGTGAGACGATAGAGCAATGTAGAGAGAGAGAGAGAGAGAGAATATTGAGAAATTAATTAGGGTTTGTGTGTATAACGGAGTATATATATTATTCAATAAAGAAAATATTAATTAAAATAAAACATATGATTTTTGAAAGGTTAAACTATCTATCTTATTTTAGAATTGTGAACTTTTAAAGTAGGGAATTGTATAATTTCCACATGAAACTATCCCATTGTAATTTGGATCAGATCAAGTAACCTATTTAACCTTACGGGCCAATAAATTGATTTGAGGCCCGAGTCCCGTTATAGCTAGATCCCCCTGCCTTAGCAATGGGCCCCTGTTTTCAAGTATACCCTGGAAACATTGGCTTGTAAAACTAAGATAGCACGTTTGATAGCTATGTACCATTATTATAAAAGATTGAAGAATATATATTTTATGTAAGAATAATGCTCTTTATAGTCACTTAGTACAGCAGTCGTCTTACGTGGCAGGCATGTGACTGTTACTGATTTGATATATGTAACAAGAAAAAACCACCACATTAATATATCAAGTCACAAACCTCTATGTTGGATGCCACGTAAGACGATTACAACAGTGAACGACTATGAATAGCATTACTTTTTATGTAAAGGTAAAATTTCGAATATTTATTTGAAATGTTTTAACTAGAATAATAATCACAATATAACTAAGACAGGTAAGACATACGAAACTGATTCCTCAT
>NC_036256.1:4497425-4517533 GCF_002742605.1 Olea europaea var. sylvestris | reverse complement strand
CTCATTGCACTTTTTATATTGGGGAAATCCACTTAAACAAACCCTGGAAAACGAGGGGGTTCCAGGGGGTTATGTGGCACCCCATATTAACCTGTACAGGGGATTGTTCAACAAGCACCCCCTGGTACATAGAGAATAGTGCCAAACTCGACGTAGATGCTGGAAAAGGCAAAAGTAATTAAAGAAAACTAATAAATAAATAAAAAAAGGCATCCACTTAAACAAACCCTGGAAAACGAGGGGGTTCCAGGGGGTTATGTGGCACCCCATATTAACCTGTACAGGGGATTGTTCAACAAGCACCCCCTGGTACATAGAGAATAGTGCCAAACTCGACGTAGATGCTGGAAAAGGCAAAAGTAATTAAAGAAAACTAATAAATAAATAAAAAAAGGCAAAAGCAATTAGGACAAGTAGATAAGGGATGTGGTCTGTTCGGTTAATGATGCAAAAAACCAAAGAGATCTGATTAAAATCATGCAATTTTGTTTCCAGTACAACTTGGGTAAGTATGAACACCAATGAAGACTAAAAAACCATAGTGCCAACAAATTTACACAAGCTAACAGATGTTATTAGCCAACAATCCCATTGCAAGAACACATGTATCCAGAGCAAAACAAGCTAAAAGAAATTACATTTACATAATTTGATCACAGATTGTCGAAGAAGAACTCGAGATTACAAATGCCTTTCAATGGCTTTTACATCAGGGCCTCGATTTGGCAGTGATTTACGAACAACAACTGCCAGCAGGAGGTGTATGCTGTTCTTGTTTCTGTTTCAGGATGTTTCTCTTCCCTACTGTAGATCCTTCTTCAAGAAGACTTGGCACCTCCATTATCTGGGAGAATCGAAAGTTCATTCCACAAGAAGAATGTGGTAAATGAACATTGTTAAACGGTAACATACTATTCTGTAATTAGAGTAGTCACAAAATAATTCTTCGTGGGACTTTATTCCACTGTAACAGTATGAAGTTCAAGAAATCAAGTTGTAGTTTGAAATCATATTGCAGAAATTAATGTATTGCTTTTACCTTTAAGGCCAGCTCTTCAAAACATCGTTCCACATTTTCCCGAGTTCTAGCACTGCATTCAAGATATATACATCCAAACTCTTTTGCAAGGGAAATGCCTTCTTCCCTACTTACAACTCGTTCGGATTCCTGATTTTCAATTCCATCAATTATGCATAAGAGTGAAAGTGAAGGACTGAGATAGAAAAAGAACCAAATCGACAAGCAACCGTAGAAAATCAAATACATTGCCCAAATAGAAACTACTGTGTATGTCACTTTATATATGTCGCATAATTCTATCCAATCACCACCCAACAACGTCTCCTATGAAATAGAAGCAAATTTGCACATTGCAGAGTACAAAAATACATTGTCAAACATTCAGGTATAATTGAATTGTGGCACGACAATTTTCAGTCCAAGGTAAAAGTTATCAATTTTGTCATCTCTTCTCATTGGAAGATAAACATTAATGCAAAAACATTTTCCAAGAAACAGGGAAAAAAATAGCAGATAAAAGGGGGGCAATGGAACCTGACATTTCAATCTGATTCAATCGCCTTCCCCTTATCAACACAGAAATAGTCAGTAACCTATTTGTCCATAATTAGATTTCCGAGCATACAGAAAAATCCAAAAAGGGATAAGTGAGCGAAAGAGAGCGAAAGATTTACTCTATCTACTTTGTTTCCAACAAGCATCTTGATGCAATCCTGATTAGTGGAGTAAAGTTCCACTTCTTTTGCCCATACATCAGATAAATTTGTAAAGGTGTCTCTTCTTGTCACATCATAAACTAAAAAGCAAACAGAAAATAAAACTAATCAATGGATAGCATGAGAAAAAAAGTGCAGTTATAGAAACCATAAAAGTTGAACGCTGATATCTGCATATTATAATCATGGAAATACTTAAAATTGTGCCCAAACCAATCCATACAGATTTATAGAAAAACCATATAAATGCACCTTCTTGAAAAGAGCCAAGTGTGTTTACTTCCTTTTTCCATTTTTCTTGTTAAAAGTTCATACGCAAAGCGAAAAGAAAATTAAAGTAGCGGTTCACTTGTTCCAAAGGTACATATGCTCTGGTGGATGCATCTGCAACACCCAAACACTAAATTTCATTTAATTAGAGCAAAGATGCAAGAAGTTTATGATGCCTTTCAAGCGAGTATGATTGAAATAAGAAGGCATGTGAGATAAAAATTTAAGGGGGAAAGTATGATTCCCAAAGAACCAGAAAATAATCAGCACTACGAGATTATCCTCACATGCTAAGAAAATTCGAGAAAAGCTGTTTGCTAATATACAAGAATCAATATAGTGTATAACAGACTTATTCTGCCACGTGTAACCATGCATTCTCTCATCATAATCGAACTGTTCCATGCTCAAAACAATTTTATGCTTGAAGAAGTACGATAAAAGGTGTAAAACAAGTCATTTTTACAAGTAAAACTTTGGAGAATAAATATTTGATAATCCCCTGGTAGAATAAGTGAATTTGATTTGGCAAAAACCTACCGAGAACAATCCCTTGGGCACCTCTATAATATGAGCTCGTCAATGTCCTGAACCTCTCTTGTCCAGCTGCAACATGTATTGTAAATTCTACATTTTCGCTTAGTAGGAAAATGAATGCATAGGTGACCAAGTACATTATAAACAATGAGACATGACGTTCAACCAACAAAGGAAAATCCTGTAAAGTTGTTCAAATTCCTGTTATTGGGGTGGGAGGATAAAACAAAAGATTCAAGGCAACCTAACCAGTGTCCCAAATTGTAAGCTTCAACTTTTTCCCACCAACTGTGAACAATTTGATCTTAAAATCCACACCTGGACATGGGAGAGACGGAATGAAGACAATAAACTATTATAAATCATCAGATCTAAATTTCAGGCTACTCCAATAATATCTGTTCCTGAATTTTCTCGACATTCTGATTCTGTCAACTCTATGAACGAAGAAAGATATTATTCTATCTGCTAGTTGAATTAAACATAAGAAATGAACAATAGAAACATACAAACGCATAGAAAAAGACAATTTACTTGCCCGAGCTTAAGAATTTGTGTTTATCAATTAGTGATACTCGTCAAAAAGATATATGGAAATTTAGAGCATCACTGTAGTCGTGGATGAGATGCTGTTCATTTAGGCTTCCAGTCAGAAAATACATTACATTATGGTTTGTGTAATTAACCTGAAGGAGACTGATTAGATTTTCTAGCTGCAACATAATATAAACAAAACATGAACTCGCAATTGAAAAAGGGTCGTACTGCCCAAACAAGCGACCATACTAATATCAAACACGATTATAATCTCCACGATCTTTCAAAATTGATCGATAGCTAACTAAACTTAAGATTTCTTGAATATGCTCATACAATGACAAGATACACACAATCTACTGAGAAGTCCAACTCAACTAACTTTACATGTGATTCTATTGAATGGGTTATTTCATCTAATTCTATCAACTGACAAAAGCATCAATTAATCTCAGCAAATTAAATCTGGGATAAGCCTCAATAACAACTGGAATCGATAAATAAGTCTATATATAAAAGTTTATATTCATCTCTTCACACAAATTTAAGTTCCAGATCGCATGCCTTTACCAAATCCCAGCAAAAGCACTTAAATTTCAATCTTTTTCTAATCAATCAACCCACCAATATAGAATTCCCAATAGGCATAGATTACAATTTACACATAAAAGTTCATCCCAATACAGAATAGTACCTATTGTAGGGGCAAGATCGTCAACAGCATTAGAAATAAAACTGACAAGAAGACTACTCTTGCCGACACCAGAATCTCCGATCAGCAAGATCTTGAACGACAGATCAAAGTTGCTCTGCCCTTGTCCCGATGAACCCATTAAACAATTTCCCCTTCTCTCTCCAAAAAATCTTTTTAGAAATTTCTCCTTCTCTCTCTACCTACCTATCTAGCTACTCAACAGCAACAATAGCAACAATTATGACAGTGACACTGACAACGTGCAATTAGAGGGAGAGCAAAAGGCAGGCAGATGAATAAAGAGAAACTAAAAAGTTTATTCCATCACATGTCCAGATACCACCACCCCATTTTCTCTCTCTATATATATTTGTATATATAGTTTTAGAGAGAGAAAGTGAACGGGAACGGCTAGTCGAGGAGTTAGGACAACGTTATCTTTCGTTTTCTCAGATGAAATTCCCGTTTTTGCGCGAAACGCAACACACGGTTGACGGTGACTGTGACTTTGACCGTGATATGGCATTCTTGTAATAATAATGAAAAACAGGGGTGATTGATTTACTTACTGTTTTGTCAGTGGACTGACGTTATTGGACCGGGCTCCATGTGGCGGGTCAGTCCTGGAGTGGGCCTTTACTGCAATGAGAACTTGGGTCTCGAAGGGCCCAGATGTCTCGCTGTCAATTTGCAATTTCAAATCACTTCATGAATGATGAACGACAAATTATCTCGTGTCGTGTCTCGTATTCCTGCATTGTTAAGTAATGAGAAGGGACCTTGAAAATGGTTTCCATGATTTATCCGAACTTGGATGAATTTTAATTTTATTTTTAATTTTTATATATATTAAAATAAATAAATAAATAAACGAGACAGTAAGAATGTTATTTCCTATCCCATTATTTTTCTTACACTAGTTAGTTATGGATCAATAAAAGTTATGTTGTAGAAAGTTAATATTTACTTTCTATAAAAGTTGAATTACTTAACACAAATAATTTTTGAAGTCTTTTTGAAAAATAAATAACTTCAAAAAAAGTAAATTTAAATGCTAAGTCTTGTTTGGCTCTATTTTTAAAAATTTATATTTCATCCAAACTTATTTTTAACAACATATTTCATAGGATTCATAAATTTTATTAATTTTTCAATCATATATTTCTTTAATTTTTATTAAAATCTGCTAAAAGTTTGACTTTTACCAAATCAAATAAGGACTAAATATGATCTAATTATTTCCCGGGTCACACCTCTGAACTCTCAACATTCCCGTAGATTTAAAAACGAGAGAATTTAGCATTTTACATTCTTATTTTTAATTTTTAATTATATTTTATTAGCTAGCATGTTCAATATTAAAAGTGAGACATTGTGATTAAAGTTGAGAAGACTACGAGTGATTTTTGAATACTCAGTCCTTCGTGAAATCATCATAAATTACCTTAATCATTTAAGGTCAAGGTGTAGATACTAGTAGAAAATGTTGAGAATGATAAATAAATTTATATATTATTTGATATTAGAAAATGTGGATACTTAGAGTTGACAAACTAGATTCATCATCAGGCCTAGTTTTTGCCAAGAAAGTAGAGTTCTACCACCATTCACTAAATTGGGAATCTTACAAATTCAAATAAGGAAAATGCTGAGCTGTCAGAAGGATTTTGCCCATCGTTTTGACAGATACTCATATATTAATGGGATCCGCGTCGACCCCACATGAATAAAAAATGTAAAAAATTCCACCCCACCCATCTCAATTGTGAGGATCCGTTAGCTGGGGTGTCAATTCTCTTCTGGCACCCCAGCATGGTCCTTCAAATAATCTTAATTGGATCGAAAACGAGGACATTGAATTTTGAGGATCCGAGGAAAATTTTTTGGATTAAGAGGGATCAAGTGAGCGATATGAAATGAGATTGTATCTTTTTAGTTCTTTTATTTTTGACTATAGTTTTTAAAGACGATGGTTGAGGAGTGTTGATGCCACATCATTATAGCCTTATGATGGAGTGGGCCATGATGTTTAAGGTGTAGATGGTGAAGGTCAATGAGTTGTGGCGATGGCGGTGGCAGTGGGTGGATTATGTTTTAGCCGACGAGGTGGGGCCCAAGGATGGTTGGGGAGGTGATCAACAGGGGGAGAAATCTCCTAGTTGGTGGTAGTTTTGATGGTTGGGTGAGGTTATGGTGGTTTGCCGAGGAGGAGGTTAGGTGGAATGGGAAATATGAATGTTTTTATTTTATTTTTTGCTATTTTGTTTCTCTTCTGATTTTTTATTTTTAATTAATTAAATGTTAGAAGATCAATTTATCTTGCATTAAATTTGTGAAATTAAGGTAAGACGTTTTTTTGATCAAATGATAAGATTTTGAACCTCTCCTACAAAATTTCCTCTAATTTTATAGGGTTTCAAGATAAATAGGTGAACGGACAAGTATCCTTGTATAATGGACCAACTACCGCAATCCAATAGGAGTTTGTATGTGCAATATCAATTATTATTATTATTATTATTATTATTATTATTATTATTATTATTATTTTATGAATGACTATGACAATTGTTATGTGCATATTGACCACACAACCATGAGAAAGTACCAAAATTCCTTTTCAATCAAATATTATCCAAATTAAGGCAGTTGTGTTACAATTACAAAAACTCCACAAAGGGAAAAAAGAGTGTGACATTAAATAATTTCAAAACAAATCGTAATTATTCTATTTTCTAGAAGTAGTGTTGTTCTCTTATGATTTCAATTTAGCATCAATGAACGCTTCAATTATGTAACTCGAAATGTATGGTCAAGACAGGACCTTCATGGTGATTTTGAAATTTTTTTATGATTTTTTTACTCAAATATCATATCGAGTAATCCTTCACATCGTCTACCAAAATTTTCATTTTTAGCATCCAAGACTTAACAATCGTCACAATTTAATACAAAACTGATGATATATTCTACCATGTTTTCAAGTGTGAGATTTTCGTATTTTAATTATAGTTTTTAAGTGAACTATTATCGTTTAAATATTTGAATAATCTCACAATACAATTTCAAACTCACGTGCAACTAATGTGTTACATACTAATCACAGGAAAATAAGTGCTAATTAAAGGTAGGTTGATGATAAAAGTACGATGAAAAAAGTTGAGGACACAAGTATAACAATAATTAGAAGTCAAGAACCTTTATTGTAAATAACATGTAGGTACTAATAAGAAAATGTGATATCAATGGAGTAATCTGTATGAAAAGTTTGCCGAGACAAACAAAAGGTATTGATATTGACACAAACATTTATATATTAGCGTACAAAGTTTTAATTGTATTAAAGGTCCCTAACATTTTTCTTGTAAGATTTACATCCCTATCATTTTTCCATTGCATTTTATACTTAATATTCTATTAATTAACACATGTAGTCCCTAATGAAGGTTTTCTTCAAATAAGTTAGCATTCTTTAAATAAGGAACAAATATTTAGTCTCAATTTTATGTTTATATCTTTTTGCTTATTTAAAAATACTAAGGGTAGATAAACTTGTTGATGGATATTGGCAAATAATAGTGTTATCGCTAATATATATTTGGGCAGAATAACGACGTTTGGATGATTTTGAATGGTCGAGGCAAGAGTTCGACTCTTTCTCCTTAAAACGATAATGCCTCGCACTGATACTGACGGTATTGCAGCACTCGTTTCCCAAGATACAACGATCTCATCTTGTAATAGCAGTACTCCAAATTACAGGACACGACGAACCCGTAAAGTTTAGATCTCTCCACACAAATTGGATGATTAAAATGCACAAGAAATAATGAATTATAAAACAGAAATGATACAGGGACAATGAGATAATTTTGGGAAAGTAGAAAATCAATTCTGATTTTTGGAATGAATTAAAATCGGGATATGGGGGTCTATATATAGATGTTGAAAGGTTGTATCTTAACAGACACAAACGCCGAAAAGTTGTGTCCAAAAGACACAAACAGTTTGGGCAGTCAATCACCACAATCGATTAGACATTCAACCGCCAAATTCTAGAAGCACCACGTGTCACACACAGAAAATTCAGGAAGAAAAAAATAATAATATAAAATATATTATTATTATTAAATAATAATAAAATAATATAATTCAAATGTTATTTTACCAAAAAATATATATCAGCTTGGCCCTAACCCACGACCCGTGACCGTGACCGTGCCGAGCTGGCCTGTCGGACGGACGGTGGTGGCAGTGCGCACGTGTGGGCTTTGGCTTAACATACTAGCATGTAGGTTCTCTCCCCCTCAAAGACTATTGGTACCTCTTATGGCCCAAACCCAAGTCCCAAACTTGAGCTATATAAGGTGGTTTATATGTTTCTAGTTTTCCTATGTGGGATTGGTATTTTCCAATTTTCCACATATTTTATTTCAACATCGAGTGTGCATCTTTTGGCCTTAATTTCTCAATCACCCTAAATTGGTTTTGAGAAAATAAATATACCATATTAATCAACTCATGGAGTAGAACACATTCGGCCAAAGAAATCTTATATCCGATTAACGGGACTCACTAAATTAATTGGTCAAAAGTTGGTCAAACCAACTAATTAAAACTCAATATTTCCAACAATCCCCCACATGAATGGAAATTAATGCAATAGACTATGCAGACCCTATAGAGAGATCAGGTGGAATGTTATCGCATCTGGATAGGTACCTTATGGGTTTGAACCTTCTGTAGTATAATACTATCGGATTTACTTGGTTAATCGTGAACACGGTGTCTTGAACTGTCAGCCATTTTTGTAAACCAAGACAATAATATCAACACAATAACCTTCCTAACATTTTCGAGTTCTCACTGTTGTGTTCATTTTGGCCCTGAACAACTCTTGGATTTCATAAGTGCTTTAGAAAATTCAAGCCTTTGAAACATTCTCATAGAAGCGGCTACACTTCACACTTGTATAGGTGATCTCCTATTAAGAGTACCTGCCATACTTTACTTAGGTAGTCCAAGATATATGAATCATTAAAAGTATAACTTAACCTAAAACTTTCTGCAGATAGCACTTCCTTATCATAGGAATGGGTAGGAGTTAAACTCCGAAGTGCTTATTTGAATCTTCATAACTTAGTTGTTCCATTGAACCAAGATTTTGGGATCTCTAGTAAGCAAGGTTGGGTTACCATTACAAAGATTCTTATGTAGTAGGCTTTAAGCCCATTCCCCTTAATAGACAGTATACTTGATCTTTTGGTAAGCCTTTGGTAAGTGGATCTGCAAGATTTTTTCTGAACTTTACATAATCTATGGAAATAACACCATTTAAGATCAACTGCTTAACTGTGTTATGTCTTCGACAAATATGTCGAGACTTATCATTATACATACTACTTTGTGCTCTATTGATAGCCGACTAACTATCACAATGCATACTAATTGCAGGCACAGGCTTAGGCCAACATAGAATATCCTCTAAAAAATTTCGAAGCTATTTTGCTTACTCTCCAGCTTTATCTAAAGCTATGAATTCAGATTCCATTGTGGATCGAGCTTTACATGTTTGTTTAGAGGATTCCCAAAATACAGCCGCACCACCAATGGTAAAAACATACCCACTAGTGGATTTTGAGTCTTTTGTATCTGATATCCAATTAGCATCACTGTATCCTTCTAATACAGCTGGATATCTCGTATAATTGAGGTGTATCGTAGATATCTAAGAACCCTTACCAGTGCTTTCCAATGGTCATTATTTAGGTTACTTGTATATATACTAAGTTTGTTTACTGCATATGCAATATCCGGACGAGTGCAGTTTGTAATGTACATTAGACTGCCTATTATCCGAGAATATTCTAATTGAGATACGGGTTCGTCTTTATGTTTGGCCAAATGTAGATTTAAGTCTACTGATTTTTTAACTGGACTTTCATCATATATATTAAACTTTTTAAGTACAATCTCAATAAAGTGAGGTCGAGACATTACAACTCCCTCAGATGTTTTAAGAATTTTAATTCCTAATATTACATCTGCAATACCCATATCTTTCATGTCAAAATATTTTGTTAACATTTTCTTGGTATTTGTTATCATATCATAACTACTACCCACAATTAGCATGTCATCAACGTATAGACATACGATTACATATGCATTAGGTGTGGTTTTAATATAAACACATTTATCACATTTGTTAATTTTAAAACCATTTGACAGCATAGTTTTATCAAATTTTGCATGCCATTGTTTTGGCGCTTGTTTTAGTCCATATAATGACTTGACGAGCCTACACACCTTTTTCTCCTGTCCAGGAGCGATGAACCCTTCGGGTTGTTCCATGTAAATTTCTTCTTCTAACTCACCATTTAAGAAAGCTGTTTTGACATCCATCTGATGGATTTTCAAATTATGCAATGCTACGATTGCAATTAATACTCTAATTGATATTATCCTTGTCACAGTTGAGTATGTATCGAAAAAATCAAGGCCTTCCCTTTATTTGAATCCTTTAGCTACCAATCTGACCTTGTATTTATCAATTGATCCATCAGTCTTTAATTTTCTTTTGAAAATCCATTTACAACCTAATGGTTTATGATTAGGTGGAAGATCTACCAATTTCCAGGTATAATTCTGTATAATAGAATCAATTTCACTATTGATAACCTCTTTCCAGAATGGAGTTTTTGGACTAGACATTGCTTCATTGAATGTCCTAGGTTCATTTTCTAACATATAGGTTAAAAAATCTGGACCAAAAGATGTAAATGTTTTGGTTCTTTAGCTGTGTCTTGGTTCTTCATCACTTTGAGGATTACCAATTGCAGAATCATAAGTTCGTTTTTGCGGGCTTATTTCTTTCCTATCTTTACAAGGAAACCTCTTCTAAAAAAATACAGCATTCCTAGATTCAATGATAGTATTTTCATGTATATCCAGAATGTCAGACTTATGCACGAGGAACCGATAAGCGCTACTGTTATTAGCATATCCAATGAATATGCAATCGATGGTTTTAGGCCCAATTTTAACTTGTTTAGGTTTTGGTATTTGTACCTTAACCAAACACCCCCACACTTTTAAGTATTTGTATGAAGGTTTATGACCTTTCCATACCTCATAAGGAGTTTCGTTCCTACCTTTGTGTGGTACTTTATTTAGAATGTGGTTAGCTGAGAGAATTGGTTCCCCGCACAAATTTTGTGGTAAACCAGAACTAATCAACATAGCGTTCATCATCTCTTTTAGAGTATGATTTTTAAGTTCCGCAATACCGTTTGATTGAGGTGAATAAGGAGCTGTAGTTTGATGAATAATCCCAGAATCTGAACAAAATTCATCAAATGGTGCTTCATATTCCCCATCTCTATCACTACGAACAATTTTTATTCATTTGCTTAATTGATTCTTAACCTCATTCTTGTACTGTTTAAATGCTTCTAAAGCCTCGTCTTTACTCCTTAGCAAAAAGACATAACAATACTTTGTACAATCATCTATAAAAGTAATAAAATACTTTTTACCTCCTCTAGTTTGCACAAACTTTAAATCACAAATATTACTGAATTAGTTCTAGAGGATTTGAGTTCCTTTCAACTGAATGAAACGGTATTTTCGCTAATTTAGCCTCTACACATGTTTTGCATCGATAATTTTAACCAAAGGACATAGAAGGCAATAAATCTAAACTTACTAATCTTCGTAAAGTATTAACATTTACATGTCCTAATCTATCATGCCATAAGTTAGAAGACTCAATCAAGTAAGCAGAATATTTATTTTTATTAATATCAAAATTACGGAGTACATGCATTACATTCAATTTGAATAGCCCATTGACTAAGTACCCTTTGCCTACAAACATTCCATTTTTGGTGAGTACAAACTTGTCAGATTCAAATACCAGCCTAAACCCATTCTTACTTCACAGAGCTCCGGATACCAAGTTTTTGCGAATATTGGGAACATGCAGCACATCGATGAGTGTTACTTCTTTCCCTGATGTCATCTTCAGCACTACTTTACCTAGACAATAACTTTTGATGTTGTCGAGTTGCCCATGAAAAGTTGTCGTCCATTAATAGGAGTGTAAGATGAAAACATCTCTTTATCAGCACAAACGTGACGAGTAGCACCAGTATCAACGAACCATTCTCTCGGATTATCCACCATGTTTGCTTTAATTACAACAGCCGAGAGCATTAGTTCAAATACTCCGATAGACAGTCTGTCTTCTTCAGTCAAGTGCACTTGGTCCTTTTTGTTTTGCTTTTTCTGCCGGCAGTCCTTTGCAATAAGATCAGGCTTACCGCAGTTATAACGATCTCCTTTGAATTTCTTGGCCTTGTTCTTTTGCTTGCCATTATTCGGGTGCTTCCTTTTCTCGCTAGTATATGGCTCCACCAAATTGACTTTAGCCTCCATTTGCTGCTTTCCAGATTTCTTTTCAACATTTCGATTGTCTTCCTCAATTCTTAATCTAACAATCAAATTTTCAAGTCCCATTTCCTTGCGTTTATGTTTCATGTAGTTCTTGAAATCTTTCCACAATGGTGGTAATTTTTCGATAATTGCAACTACTTGAAATGGTTCACAGAGCTTCATGCCTTTTGTATGTATATCGTGCAAGATAAGTTGTATCTCTTGGACTTGAATCATTACTGTTTTAGAATCTACCATTTTGAAGTCCAGGAATTTGCCTACAACGAATTTCTTCAATCCAGCATCTTCTGTTTTTTACTTCTTTTCCAATGATTCCCATAGTAATTTAGTCATTTTGACGGAACAGTATACGTTGTATAGTGTGTTGTCAAGGCAATTGAGGATGTAATTTCTGCACAAGAAGTCACTATGACTCCAATCATTGAATGCTGCTCGTTTTCTAGAATCTGTTTCCTTCTCCTCAACAGTTGGAGCATCTTCTCTCAAGATTTTGACCAGATTCAGAGTCGTAAGATAGAACAACATTTTCTGTTGCCATCTCTTAAAATCCACTCCCGTGAATTTTTCTGATTTCTCCCCGTGAGCATTGTTAGGGGGTACGACAGACACACTACTACTTGCCATTATCGTTTTAAGATTGTTGATGGATATTAGCAACTAATAGTGTTACCGTGAATATATATTTGGGCAGAGTAACGATGTTTGGATGGTTTTGAATGGTCGAGGCAAGAGTTCGACTCTTTCTCCTTAAAACGATAATGCCCCGCCCTGGTACTGACGGTATTGCAGCACTCGTTTCCCAAGATACAACGACCTCGTCTTGTAATAGTAGTACTCCAAATTACAAGACCCGACAAACCCGTAAAGTTTAGATTTCTCCACACAAACTGGATGACTAAAATGTACGAAAAATAATTTTCGAGGATTGAATTATAAAACAGAAATGATGCAGGGACAATGAGATAATTTCGGGAGAGTAAAAAGTCAATTCTGATTTTTGGAATGAATTAAAATCGGGATATGGGGGCCTATATATAGATGTTGAAAGGTTGTGTCCCAACAGACACAACCGCTGGAAAGTTGTGTCCAAAAGACACAAACAGTTTGGATGGTCAACCGCAACAACCGATTAGACATTCAATTGCCAAATTCTAGAAGCACCACGTGTCACACACAGAAAATTCAGGAAGGAAAAAAATAATAACATAAAATATATTATTATTATTAAATAATAATAAACTAATATAATTCAAATGTTATTTTACCAAAATATATATATCAGCTTGGCCCAAGCCCACGACCCGTGACCGTGTCGAGTCGAGTCGAGCCGAGCCGACAGCGCGCGCGTGTGAGCTTTGGCTTAACCTACTAGCATGTATGTTCTCTCCCCCTCAAAGACTATTGGTACCCCTTGGGGTCCAAACCCAAGTCCCAAACTTGAGATATATAAGGTGATTTATATGCTTCTAGTTTTCCTATGTGGAATTGGTATTTTTCAATTTCCCACCTATTTTATTTCAACATCAAGTGGATATCTTTTGGCCTTAATTTCTCATTCACCATAAATTGGTTTTGTGAAAATAAATATACCATATTAATCTACTCATGGAGTAGAACACATTTGGCCAAAGAAATCTTATATCCGATTAACGGAACCCACTAAATTAATTGCTCAAAAGTTGGTCAAACCAACTAATTAAAACCCAGATTTTCCAACAAAACTTCCTACTATCTCTTACTAGAATTTGGATGGAAGTAGTCATCAAACGATAAGATATATGCTAACTAATTCAATGTTCAGAAAAATGCAATAAAAAAAATACGGCTGAAAACATAAGTCCTTATTTGTTTCCATTCTTTCCCCATTAAAATGAAAAATATGACAATTATCTATCACATCAAGCCACCAAATTTGAATTTTTATATCTTTTGTGGAGGCATTTTCATTCTTATTTTTACAAAAATGGAAACAAACGTTCAAGTGTAACAATGAATAAATATTATAACCTCTGATATAAATAAATGTGGCGCACTTATAAGAAAATGTAATGTCAATTTATTTAGTCCAAACAAAAATTATGGTCTAAATAATTATTAACAGAAGAATGAAGAGAGAATTATAACGAAAATAATTGCTAATCATTTCGTGTGTTCGAGAATGTCTTTTAAATAATAAATTAAACTAAGGCATAATTTCATTTCAACATTTAAAAACAAGTTCGAGTTAATTGATCGGCGGCAAATTTTTATTTTTGGACAAAAAGTTATAAAACATGTATTTCTTATCACAATCTCTTCTGACATTTTTTAATAATCATTACCAACACATTCAAAATAAACATTAAAAAAAAAAGTGTTTAAAAAAGAGGTCAACCCCTCTCATACCCCCATCATTAGGGATGTCAAAAGGATCACCCCATGAGTTAGTTCATGCTCGCATATGAAGCGAACCGAGCATGATCTGTTCACTTACAAAATCATTACTCGTTGTTCGTTAATTTCGATTTTTAATGAAAATTACATTTCCACTCATTGATTAAGAGTCGATCCACGAGCCATTTCAGGTGAGCTGCACTTTTAAACTTGCGCTTGAGACTCGTCTCAAGCGCAGCGCGAGCCTCACTTAACATTCCTACCCCCCACCCACCCTCTGCATCCTAGAAACCCCTTACCCGCCAATCTCCAACAAAAGTCAAAGAATAAAATATTCAGTAAAAATTAATGTAGTTCCAATTCATAAATGTTAGCCTAGGAGGCATTATAATTGAAATATTAAGACCAATCTTTTCCTTTTCGTAAGTTGAAGACTAACTTGCAACTTGGTCAAACGCTAAGAACCAATAGTGCAATTTCAGCGTGTAAATACCTCGTTTCATCATCCTGAAAGTCACCGGTCAAGAATGAAAATTACATCCCTAAACTAAGAAAGTATTTTGCCAAAACGTGTAACGTAAAGCTTTAGACTTCGAAACACGATGGTTCAACAAGAGTTACATAATATTAGAAGCCAAGATAATCTGTGAATATATGCTAGCGAAGGTTAAATCAGCAGTTAAAAGACAAATTAGAAGCATCCTAGCAATATTATTTTGAGCAACAAGTGGAGGCATATACGCAGCTCGTTGACCATGTGACAACTAGTCAATGTCTAACAAATTTTTTTAATTGAGGTGGTTTAGCATGTATTGAAGAGGATAAAGGTTATGAATTTAAGTCTCACCTTGGTAATATATAAAGATTTTGACTAAAACTGGTTTCAATCTGAAGGTTATAACGTGTTTAAGTTTATAAACGAGGTGGTTCATCAAGAGCCACATAATTTTAAAATCCAAGATAATCTTTGAATATGTTAATGTAAGTTCTTACATTAGCAGCTAAAAGTCAAATTAGAAGCATCATAGCAATATTATTTTGAGCAACAAGTGGAGGCATATACGCAGTTCGTTGACCATGTGACAACTAGTCAATGTCTAACAAATTTTTTTAATTGAGGTGCTTTAGCATGTATTGAAGAGGATAAAGGTTTTGAATTTAAGTCTCACCTTGGTAAAAATTATAAATGTATAAAGATTTTGACTAAAACTGGTTTCAACCTGAAGGTTATAACATGTTTAAGTTTATAAACGAGGTGGTTCATCAAGAGCCACATAATTTTAAAATCCAAGATAATCTTTGAATATGTTAATGTAAGTTCTTACATCAGTAGCTAAAAGTCAAATTCGAAGCATCATAACAATATTATTTTGAGCAACAAGTGGAGGCATATACGCAGTTCGTTGACCATGTGACAACTAGTCAATGTCTAACAAATTTTTTTAATTGAGGTGCTTTAGCATGTATTGAAGAGGATAAAGGTTTTGAATTTAAGTCTCACCTTGGTAAAAATTATAAATGTATAAAGATTTTGACTAAAACTGGTTTCAACCTGAAGGTTATAACATGTTTAAGTTTATAAAGGAGGTGGTTCATCAAGAGCCACATAATTTTAAAATCCAAGATAATCTTTGAATATGTTAATGTAAGTTCTTACATCAGCAGCTAAAAGTCAAATTAGAAGCATCATAACAATATTATTTTGAGCAACAAGTGGAGGCATATACGCAGTTTGTTGACTATATGACAACTAGTCAATGTCTAACAAATTTTTTTAATTGAGGTGCTTTAGTATGTATTGAAGAGGATAAAGGTTTTGAATTTAAGTCTCACCTTGGTAAAAATTATAAATGTATAAAGATTTTGACTAAAACTGATTTCAACCTGAAGGTTATAACGTGTTTAAGTTTATAAACGAGGTGGTTATCAAGAGCAACATAATTTTAAAATCCAGGATAATATTTGAATATGCTAATGTAAGTTCTTACATCAGCAGCTAAAAGTCAAATTAGAAGCATCCTAACAATATTATTTTGAGCAACAAGTGGAGGCATATACACAGTTCGTTGACTATATGACAACTAGTAAATGTCTAACAATTTTTTTTAATTGAGGTGCTTTAGTATGTATTGAAGAGGATAAAGGTTTTGAATTTAAGTCTCACCTTGGTAAAAATTATAAATGTATAAAGATTTTGACTAAAACTGATTTCAACCTGAAGGTTATAACGTGTTTAAGTTTATAAACGAGGTGGTTATCAAGAGCCACATAATTTTAAAATCCAGGATAATATTTGAATATGCTAATGTAAGTTCTTACATCAGCAGCTAAAAGTCAAATTAGAAGCATCCTAACAATATTATTTTGAGCAACAAGTGGAGGCATATACGCAGTTCGTTGACTATATGACAACTAGTAAATGTCTAACAATTTTTTTTTTAATTGAGGTGGTTTAGTATGTATTGAAGAGGATAAATGTTTTGAATTTAAGTCTCACCTTGGTAAAAATTATAAATGTATAAAGATTTTGACTTAAACTGATTTCAACCTGAAGGTTATAATGTGTTTAAGTTTATAAACGAGGTGGTCATCAAGAGCCACATAATTTTAAAATCCAAGATAATATTTGAATACGCTAATGTAAGTTCTTACATCAACAGCTAAAAGTCAAATTAGAAGCATCCTAGCAATATTATTTTGAGTAACAAGTGGAGGCATATACGCAGTTCGTTGACTATATGACAACTAGTCAATGTCTAACAAATGTTTTTTAATTGAGGTGGTTTAGTATTTATTGAAGAGGATAAAGATTCTGAATTTAAGTCTCACCTTGGTAAAAATTATAAATGTATAAAGATTTTGACTAAAACTGGTTTCAACCTGAAGGTTATAACGTGTTTAAGTTTATAAACGAGGTGGTTATCAAGAGCAACATAATTTTAAAATCCAGGATAATATTTGAATATGCTAATGTAAGTTCTTACATCAGCAGCTAAAAGTCAAATTAGAAGCATCCTAACAATATTATTTTGAGCAACAAGTGGAGGCATATACGCAGTTCGTTGACTATATGACAACTAGTAAATGTCTAACAATTTTTTTTTTAATTGAGGTGGTTTAGTATGTATTGAAGAGGATAAATGTTTTGAATTTAAGTCTCACCTTGGTAAAAATTATAAATGTATAAAGATTTTGACTTAAACTGATTTCAACCTGAAGGTTATAATGTGTTTAAGTTTATAAACGAGGTGGTCATCAAGAGCCACATAATTTTAAAATCCAAGATAATATTTGAATACGCTAATGTAAGTTCTTACATCAACAGCTAAAAGTCAAATTAGAAGCATCCTAGCAATATTATTTTGAGTAACAAGTGGACGCATATACGCAGTTCGTTGACTATATGACAACTAGTCAATGTCTAACAAATGTTTTTAATTGAGGTGGTTTAGTATTTATTGAAGAGGATAAAGATTCTGAATTTAAGTCTCACCTTGGTAAAAATTATGAATGTATAAAGATTTTGACTAAAATTGGTTTCAACCTGAAGGTTATAACGTGTTTAAGTTTATAAACGAGGTGATTCATCAAGAGCCACATAATTTTAAAATTCAGGATAATCTTTGAATATGCTAATATAAGCTCTTACATTAGCAGCTAAAAGTCAAATTAGTAGCATCCTAATAATACTATTTTAAGCAACAAGCAGAGGCGTACACAAGTTCGTTGACTATATGACAACTAGCCGATATGTAACAACTGAAGTTCTAATTGAGGTCGTTCAACATGGTATTGAACACGATAGATGTTCTAAAATGCTTGGTTTCGACTTGCAATTGATAACATTCTTAAGCTTAGAAAGGAGATGGTTCAACAAGAGCCACATAATATTAGATCCAGGATAATCTCCGAGAATGCTAATGTGGGCTCTTAAATCAGTAGCTAAAAGGCAAATTAGAAGCCTCCAAAAAATTCTATTTTAAGCAACAAGCGGTTCATCGACAAATTGAGGTGGTTTAAAATGATATTGAAGAGGATAGATGTTCTGAATTTGAGTCTTACCCTGTTAAAAATTATCCACGTATGAAGATTTTGACTAAAATTGATTTCAACTTGCAAATGATAAAATATGTCAGCTTTAGAAACAGCGTGGTTCAACAAGAGCCACATTCTATTAAATTTACGTAATCTGAATATGCTAATATGGGCTCTTAAATAAGCAGCTAAATGCCAAATTAGAAGCATCTTAGCAGCACTATTTTAAGCCTCCAGGATGTAGCACTAGCAGAAGTAAGATCATTCAGCGGCTAACCCTATCAGTCTCTCCAATGGCTATCCATGAACAAAACCTTCACTTTTTGTTGCTTCCTTTCATGGCCGAAGGCCATAGCATTCCCATGGTAGACATTGCCAGGTTGCTGGCAAAACGTGGTGTTATTGTCACCATTTTAACCACACCCGTTAACCATAACAGGTTCAAAACAGTTATTGCTCGTGCAATCCGTTCTGGGCTGCAAATTCGTGTACTGGAACTCAAATTTCCGAGTGTGGAAGCAGGCCTGCCGGAAGGGTGCGAACATTTGGACATGATCCGGTCCATGGATTCGGCACTGAAGTTCTTCACTGCTGCAGGCATGCTGCGGGAGCAGGTCGAAGAATTGCTACGAAAAGAGATGAAACCTGCGCCGAGTTGTTTAATATCCGATATGTGTTTACCTTGGACAACAAACGTTGCTCAAAACTGTGGTATTCCAAGGATTGTGTTTCATGGGACTAGTTGTTTTTCTCTCTTATGTTTGCACCTCCTGGGAATCTCCAAGGATTTCGAAAACATAGCCTCTGACTTGGAGTATTTCGTCGTGCCTGGATTGCCTGGCGGAATTGAACTAACTAAGGCTCAGCTTAGAGGAACTGTCAATCAAATGACATCAGATTGGAACGCTGTAAGGGAGCTGATAAAGGAGGCTGAGACAGAAGCATTTGGGGTAGTGGCTAATACTTTCGAAGAGTTGGAACCTGAGTATTTGAAAGAATATATAAAGGTGAGAGGCAAAAAGGTTTGGTGTATTGGTCCAGTTTCTTTATACAACAAAGAACAGTTAGACAAGGCTGAAAGAGGTAACAAGGCCTCAATTGATGAAGATCGTTGCATGAAATGGCTCAATTCGCAGGAACTGAACTCTGTTCTTTATGTTTGCCTAGGAAGTTTATCTCGACTAGCAACTGCACAACTGATAGAGCTTGGTTTAGGCTTAGAAGCGTCCAATAGACCGTTCGTGTGGGTTATTCGAAAGGTATCGGATGAATTTCAAGCATGGCTAGTCGGAGAAAAATTCGAGGAGAGGATTAAGGGTAGAGGCCTTTTAATCCATGGTTGGGCACCACAAGTACTTATATTGTCCCATCCCACTATTGGGGGATTCTTAACGCACTGCGGATGGAACTCGACTCTAGAAGGCATATGTGCTGGTGTACCTATGATAACATGGCCAATATTCGCAGA
>NC_036256.1:4456039-4479588 GCF_002742605.1 Olea europaea var. sylvestris | reverse complement strand
GTTTTGAATTTAAGTCTCACCTTGGTAAAAATTATAAATGTATAAAGATTTTGACTAAAACTGGTTTCAACCTGAAGGTTATAACATGTTTAAGTTTATAAACGAGGTGGTTCATCAAGAGCCACATAATTTTAAAATCCAAGATAATCTTTGAATATGTTAATGTAAGTTCTTACATCAGTAGCTAAAAGTCAAATTCGAAGCATCATAACAATATTATTTTGAGCAACAAGTGGAGGCATATACGCAGTTTGTTGACTATATGACAACTAGTCAATGTCTAACAAATGTTTTTAATTGAGGTGGTTTAGTATTTATTGAAGAGGATAAAGATTCTGAATTTAAGTCTCACCTTGGTAAAAATTATGAATGTATAAAGATTTTGACTAAAATTGGTTTCAACCTGAAGGTTATAACGTGTTTAAGTTTATAAACGAGGTGATTCATCAAGAGCCACATAATTTTAAAATTCAGGATAATCTTTGAATATGCTAATATAAGCTCTTACATTAGCAGCTAAAAGTCAAATTAGTAGCATCCTAATAATACTATTTTAAGCAACAAGCGAGGCATATACGCAGTTCGTTGACTATATGACAACTAGTAAATGTCTAACAATTTTTTTTTTAATTGAGGTGGTTTAGTATGTATTGAAGAGGATAAATGTTTTGAATTTAAGTCTCACCTTGGTAAAAATTATAAATGTGTAAAGATTTTGACTTAAACTGATTTCAACCTGAAGGTTATAATGTGTTTAAGTTTATAAACGAGGTGGTCATCAAGAGCCACATAATTTTAAAATCCAAGATAATATTTGAATACGCTAATGTAAGTTCTTACATCAACAGCTAAAAGTCAAATTAGAAGCATCCTAGCAATATTATTTTGAGTAACAAGTGGACGCATATACGCAGTTCGTTGACTATATGACAACTAGTCAATGTCTAACAAATGTTTTTAATTGAGGTGGTTTAGTATTTATTGAAGAGGATAAAGATTCTGAATTTAAGTCTCACCTTGGTAAAAATTATGAATGTATAAAGATTTTGACTAAAATTGGTTTCAACCTGAAGGTTATAACGTGTTTAAGTTTATAAACGAGGTGATTCATCAAGAGCCACATAATTTTAAAATTCAGGATAATCTTTGAATATGCTAATATAAGCTCTTACATTAGCAGCTAAAAGTCAAATTAGTAGCATCCTAATAATACTATTTTAAGCAACAAGCAGAGGCGTACACAAGTTCGTTGACTATATGACAACTAGCCGATATGTAACAACTGAAGTTCTAATTGAGGTCGTTCAACATGGTATTGAAGACGATAGATGTTCTAAAATGCTTGGTTTCGACTTGCAATTGATAACATTCTTAAGCTTAGAAAGGAGATGGTTCAACAAGAGCCACATAATATTAGATCTAGGATAATCTCCGAGAATGCTAATGTGGGCTCTTAAATCAGTAGCTAAAAGGCAAATTAGAAGCCTCCAAACAATTCTATTTTAAGCAACAAGCGGTTCATCGACAAATTGAGGTGGTTTAAAATGATATTGAAGAGGATAGATGTTCTGAATTTGAGTCTTACCCTGTTAAAAATTATCCACGCATGAAGATTTTGACTAAAATTGATTTCAACTTGCAAATGATAAAATATGTAAGCTTTAGAAACAGCGTGGTTCAACAAGAGCCACATTATATTAAATTTAGGTAATCTGAATATGCTAATATGGGCTCTTAAATAAGCAGCTAAATGCCAAATTAGAAGCATCTTAGCAGCACTATTTTAAGCCTCCAGAATGTAGCAGTAGCAGAGGTAAGATCATTCAGCTGCTAAACCTATCCAGTCTCTCCAATGGCTATCCATGAACAAAACCTTCACTTTTTGTTGCTTCCTTTCATGGCCGAAGGCCATAGCATTCCCATGGTAGACATTGCCAGGTTGCTGGCAAAACGTGGTGTTATTGTCACCATTTTAACCACACCCGTTAACCATAACAGGTTCAAAACAGTTATTGCTCGTGCAATCCGTTCTCGGCTGCAAATTCGTGTACTGGAACTCAAATTTCCGAGTGTGGATGCAGGCCTGCCGGAAGGGTGCGAACATTTGGACATGATCCGGTCCATGGATTCGGCACTGAAGTTCTTCACTGCTGCAGGCATGCTGCGGGAGCAGGTCGAAGAATTGCTACGAAAAGAGATGAAACCTGCGCCGAGTTGTTTAATATCCGATATGTGTTTACCTTGGACAACAAACGTTGCTCAAAACTGTGGTATTCCGAGGATTGTGTTTCACGGGACTAGTTGTTTTTCTCTCTTATGTTTGCACCTCCTGGGAATCTCCAAGGATTTCGAAAACATAGCCTCTGACTTGGAGTATTTCGTCGTGCCTGGATTGCCTGGTGGAATTGAACTAACTAAGGCTCAGCTTAGAGGAACTGTCAATCAAATGACATCAGATTGGAACGCTGTAAGGGAGCTGATAAAGGAGGCTGAGACAGAAGCATTTGGGGTAGTGGCTAATACTTTCGAAGAGTTGGAACCTGAGTATTTGAAAGAATATATAAAGGTGAGAGGCAAAAAGGTTTGGTGTATTGGTCCAGTTTCTTTATACAACAAAGAACAGTTAGACAAGGCTGAAAGAGGTAACAAGGCCTCAATTGATGAAGATCGTTGCATGAAATGGCTCAATTCGCAGGAACTGAACTCTGTTCTTTATGTTTGCCTAGGAAGTTTATCTCGACTAGCAACTGCACAACTGATAGAGCTTGGTTTAGGCTTAGAAGCGTCCAATAGACCGTTCGTGTGGGTTATTCGAAAGGTATCGGATGAATTTCAAGCATGGCTAGTTGGAGAAAAATTCGAGGAGAGGATTAAGGATAGAGGCCTTTTAATCCATGGTTGGGCACCACAAGTACTTATATTGTCCCATCCCACTATTGGGGGATTCTTAACGCACTGCGGATGGAACTCGACTCTAGAAGGCATATGTGCTGGTGTACCTATGATAACATGGCCAATATTCGCAGAGCAGTTTTGCAATGAGAAGTTCATTGTGAATGTGCTGAAGACAGGATTGAGGGTAGGTGTTGAATTACCCGTTACCTTTGGAGATGAAGAAAAAATGGGATTACAGGTTGAGACTGTTGAAATTACGAGGATTATCGACAGGTTGATGGATGGGGGAGAAGAGGGAGAAGAGAGAAGAGATAGAGCAAAAGAGCTTGGAAAAATGGCAAAAATGGCACCTGAAGACGGGGGTTCCTCTTACCAGAACATGTCATTGCTTATCCAAGATATCATGCACCATGCAAACAGAGTTTTGATAGAGAAATCCTAATAGAATTTTGATCTAGATTGGTAACTTGATTTTTACTGCCTTTGCAACTTGAATACTGTTTCTGATCCACACTGTTATTTGTTTGTTTGTCAAATGTATACTTATTCAATTCAGCTCTCTAGCTCCTTCTTTTCTTTGTTTAATTTTTTTTCTTTCTGACTAAATCATCTTATTTGAGACCTCAACTATCAGTCTATCATTACACTAATTTTGGCCAATGTATTTGTAGGAATTAGGTAAGCCAACTCTCCATCTCGAGTTCGAGGTTTGATACTTAGATCGTGAGAGCTTGTCGAATTAGTTTACTTTTCACGACAACCTTTTATGTAGTTCGACCTACATAAATGTTATGGAAACTTTTTACGACACTCATTTTATGAAATTTTAGCTGTTATGGACAAAGGCATTGTAAAAAACTTGAAGGTCTTATGCAAATTGTTGATTGTGCATTCTTTGAAATAAGAATTCTACAAAGAGTGAAAGAATGGCTGGACATGTGTCAAACATACTGTACGGATTTTACTCTTTTATTTTTATTTTCTTTTACAAAAAAATTGTGGAATCACAGTTTTTCAGCAAAGCAAAGCCATGCCTTCTGACAAAGAAACACCCTTTTCGACCACGCCTCTTCAACAAATCCTCCATTCCAAATGAGAAGCAAAAACCTTGGGCATTGAATTTACTCCTCTTAGAGAAAGCATCAATGAAACTATGGAAAGCTTGAAAGAGAAGAATTTTTTTGGAGTCTCGTCTGTAAGTTAAGTGTCAGTGTTTTGGGCTCCTCCAAAAATTTACAGAATACATAAATGTTGTTTATCAATGACTTAGCGTGTGTTGTGAGTGAAAAAATCAAAGCTTTATTTTGTTGATTTTCTTCATCTAATTTTTCAGTATTTTCTACCTCTTGTTGTTGTATTCTGGCAAGCAAGTCAAGGAGTCTCCTAATTCTGTTGATACGGATTCTGTTACCTAAAGGTGTAATTTTTTATTCTTATTTGTGTTTTTTAATCGAATTTGTTGGTTTTCGTGTTTACTTCCAGTTTGTTCTTTAGTTATCGAGAAATTCAATCGGAACTTATGCATATTTTGGTGTATTTTTAGATTGTAGAAAGAGTTGATGGCTCTCATGGTATGTGTATGTTAATCAACTTGCAGTTTCTCTTTATTTTGGGGATGACGTTGTGCAGATAAGATTTGTCTATGAAGTAATTAGTCCAATACCTAGGTCTGTGCTCTTCTTCTACTTCATTATAAATTTTAAAATCGATTTTTCTTGCATATTTCATTTGTTTTAAGAAAACGTGTGTTCTTAGGTCTAAAAATTCTGAAAATTTTGTGGAATTTGTACATATTTTGTAAGATAGATTAGATGGATTAAGAAAGAAAAAGAAGTGTTTGTAATCTTGTTTTATTTATGTGCGATGACCTGAATAGTGCACGCATGGAAATTGCTCAGCGTGAAGCACGAAGTGTGCTCTTTGCACAACACGAAAAGTACATAAATGTTTTGGGCTCCTCCAAATTTATTTTTATTATTATTATTATTATTATTATTATTATTATTATTATTATTATTATTATTATTATGAATGACTATGACAAATGTTATGTGCATATTGCCCACACAAACATGAGAAAGTACCAAAATTCCTTTTCAATCAAACATAGCCTCTGACTTGGAGTATTTCGTCGTGCCTGGATTGCCTGGTGGAATTGAACTAACTAAGGCTCAGCTTAGAGGAACTGTCAATCAAATGACATCAGATTGGAACGCTGTAAGGGAGCTGATAAAGGAGGCTGAGACAGAAGCATTTGGGGTAGTGGCTAATACTTTCGAAGAGTTGGAACCTGAGTATTTGAAAGAATATATAAAGGTGAGAGGCAAAAAGGTTTGGTGTATTGGTCCAGTTTCTTTATACAACAAAGAACAGTTAGACAAGGCTGAAAGAGGTAACAAGGCCTCAATTGATGAAGATCGTTGCATGAAATGGCTCAATTCGCAGGAACTGAACTCTGTTCTTTATGTTTGCCTAGGAAGTTTATCTCGACTAGCAACTGCACAACTGATAGAGCTTGGTTTAGGCTTAGAAGCGTCCAATAGACCGTTCGTGTGGGTTATTCGAAAGGTATCGGATGAATTTCAAGCATGGCTAGTTGGAGAAAAATTCGAGGAGAGGATTAAGGATAGAGGCCTTTTAATCCATGGTTGGGCACCACAAGTACTTATATTGTCCCATCCCACTATTGGGGGATTCTTAACGCACTGCGGATGGAACTCGACTCTAGAAGGCATATGTGCTGGTGTACCTATGATAACATGGCCAATATTCGCAGAGCAGTTTTGCAATGAGAAGTTCATTGTGAATGTGCTCAAGACAGGATTGAGGGTAGGTGTTGAATTACCTGTTACCTTTGGAGATGAAGAAAAAATAGGATTACAGGTTGAGACTGTTGAAATTACGAGGATTATCGACAGGTTGATGGATGGGGGAGAAGAGGGAGAAGAGAGACGAGATAGAGCAAAAAAGCTTGGAAAAATGGCAAAAATGGCACCTGAAGATGGGGGTTCCTCTTACCAGAACATGACATTGCTTATCCAAGATATCAAGCACCATGCAAACAGAGTTTTGACTGAGAAATCCTAATAGAATTTTGACTATGAAATGTGCTATTGGTAACTTGTTTTTTACTGCCTTTGTTACTTGAATACTGTTTCTGATCCACACTGTTATTTGTTTGTTTGTCAAATGTATACTTATTCAATTCAGCACTCTAGCTCCTTCTTTTCTTTGTTTAATTTTTTTTCTTTCTGACTAAATTATCTTATTTGAGACCTCAACTATCAGTCTATCATTGCACTAATTTTGACCAATGTATTTGTAGGAATTAGGTAAGCCAACTCTCCGTCTCGAGTTCGAGGTTTGATACTTAGATCGTGAGAGCTTGTCGAATTAGTTTACTTTTCACGACAACCTTTTATGTAGTTTGACCTACATAAATGTTATGGAAACTTTTTACGACACTCATTTTATGAAATTTTAGCTGTTATGGACAAAGGCATTGTAAAAAACTTGAAGGTCTAATGCAAATTGTTGATTGTGCATTCTTTGAAATAAGAATTCTACAAAGAGTGAAAGAACGGCTGGACATGTGTCAAACATATAATTGTCCTGTACGGATTTCACTCTTTTATTTTTATTTTCTTTTACAAAAAAATTGTGGAATCACAGTTTTTCAGCAAAGGAAAAACATGCCTTCTGACAAAGAAACACCCTTTTCGACCACGCCTCTTCAACAAATCCTCCATTCCAAACGAGAAGCAAAAACCTTGGGCATTGAATTTACTCCTCTTAGAGAAAGCATCAATGAAACTGTGGAAAGCTTGAAAGAGAAGGTTTTTTTTGGAGTCTCGTCTATAAGTTAAGTGTCAGTGTTTTGGGCTCCTCCAAAAATTTACAGAATACATAAATGTTGTTTATCAATGACTTAGCGTGTGCTGTGAGTGAAAAAATCAAAGCTTTATTTTGTTGATTTTCTTCATCTAATTTTTCAGTATTTTCTATCTCTTGTTGTTGTATTCTGGCAAGCAAGTCAAGGAGTCTCCTAATTCTGTTGATACGGATTCTGTTACCTAAAGGTGTAATTTTTTATTCTTATTTGTGTTTTTTAATCAAATTTGTTGGTTTTCGTGTTTACTTCCAGTTTGTTCTTTAGTTATCGAGAAATTCAATCGGAACTTATGCATATTTTGGTGTATTTTTAGATTGTAGAAAGAGTTGATGGCTCTCATGGTATGTGTATGTTAATCAATTTGCAGTTTCTCTTTATTTTGGGGATGAAGTTGTGCAGATAAGATTCGTCTATGAAGTAATTAGTCAAATACTTAGGTCTGTGCTCTTCTTCTACTTCATTATAAATTTTAAAATCGATTTTTCTTGCATATTTCATTTGTTTTAGGAAGACGTGTGTTCTTAGGTCTAAAAATTCTGAAAATTTTGTGGAATTTGTCCATGTTTTGTAAGATAGATTAGATGGATTAAGAAAGAAAAAGAAGTGTTTGTAATCTTGTTTTATTTATGTGCGATGACCTGGATAGTGCACGCACGGAAATTGCTCAGCGTGAAGCACGGAGTGCGCTCTTTGCACATCACGAAAAGTACAGAAATGTTCTAGGCTCCTCCAAATTTATTTTATTATTATTATTATTTTATGAATGACTTTGACAATTGTTATGTGCATATTGACCACACAACCATGAGAAAGTACCAAAATTCCTTTTCAATCAAATATTATCCAAATTAAGGCAGTTGTGTTACAATTACAAAAATTCCACAAAGGGAAAAAAGAGCGTGACATTAAATAATTTCAAAACAAATCATAATTATTCTATTTTTTAGAAGTAGTGTTGTTCTCTTATGATTTCAATTCAGCATCAATGAACACTCCAATTATTTAACTTGAAATGTATGGTAAAGATAGGACGTTCATGATGAATTTGAAATTTTTTGATGTTTTTACTCATATATCAATTCTTCATATAATATATCAAAATATTCATTTTTAGCATCCAAGACTTAACAGCTGTCACGATGTAATATGGAAGTAATTGATATATTCCACCATGTTTTTAAGTGCAAGATTTTTATATTTTGATTGCAGTTTTTAAGTGATCTATAATTATTTAAATATTTGAAAATAAAAAAAATCTCACAATACCATTACAAACTCTTGTGCAACGCTCGTGTTGCATACTTATCTTAGTGAAAATATGTGCTAATCAATGATAGGTTAATTATAAAAATGTGACGAAAAAGTTAGGACATAATTATAACAATAATTGAAAGTTTAGAATCTTTAAAGCGTGGTGAGACGAACAAAAATGGAGTTATATTGACATCACGTTTATATATTAGCGTGAAACGTTTTAATTATTTGATAAAGAATGCATTACCTTGTCAATATGTTGAGTTGGTTTCATTAGATCTTCAGCACTTCTCTTACAGCCATTATGAAACGACGAAGATGTTGTACCAACATGAATAAGAAATGCACATTTACTTCCTTGGTTAACCCTCTTCCAACTATCAAACCCAATAGTAACCAATGATGAAATATTAGGTGGAGTACTCTCATTGAGAAAGAGGAAACAATAAAAACAATATGCCTTATGTGTTGAAGGCGAATATTCCAACCAAGGAAACTGATTGTACCAACGTTCCTGAAATCGACGTTTCTGCTTTCCACATTCTTTGCTCTGATACTCCCAAAGTTTTGGTTGATAAGGTCCAACATTTAGATAAGCTCGCCTAATCTGATCGCGTTCGTTACGTGGATGTTCACATATTTGTTTTCTTTTTCCAGGGTCCCGTTCAATAGAATCAGATGATTCTACATTAAGATTGGAAGATAAAGGCCGTACAACTTCTTGGGATGAAATTGGAGGAATGGGCGCCATAGGAATTGGAGAATCTTGAGATTTATTACTTTTTGAAAAAAAAAAAAAGACAACAAAGTTCTTCCTTTCTTGTTAGAAGGTCGATCTTCTTCCATATTAAATCTAAAAGCATAAAAAACAAGATACTTCAATATCACATAAAGGCATAAAATTAAATTAATAAAACCATAACCATATAAAACCAATTTACTATTTGCTATAACCTATGAAATAATATTTTTCATCCAAAGTCAGAGATTGAGAAATGAGAACCAACCTTGAAAAGTTGAACCTCCTTAACCCTTTTAGTTTTTGGACCATTTTCTTAGAAAATAGCACAATACTTCAAAAAATCAAAAGCATCACCTACAATTAAACAAAAGAATCCAAAAAAAACTATGAAAATAGTATCATAATGCCTATGAAAATGCTCCAGTGCTTCACCCAGTATTATACAAAAATAAACAATAGTTTTACTTTTAAGAATGTCATATAAATAAAAAATAAGTAATTTTTCTTAAAGCAAGCATCAGCAATCAGCATGAAAATTGGCTAAATATTAGAGACTAAACAAACGTATTCGGTAATTTGCAATTTCATCCAATCTGGACCAATCAATTTCCACTTTCCACAGAAATCCAAGATTCTAATTTCTGTTCCAAATGTCAATTTTAATCACCACAAGACTCCACAACAAATCACCCTATGCATCAGTGAAAATTTGAGGGAAATTTATCAAACACATTAAAGGCATCCTATTTCACCCAAAATTTTGAAAGAATTGGGTTCTAATTCAAAACCAAAATTCTCTCATTTCAAACTCACTGCTGACAATCAAAATCCATCAAGTAACAAAACCCATTCTCATCAATTATTCAAATTTTTCCAATTACAACAAAATGACAAATTATCTTTTTCATAGAAAGGAGGTCATAGAGAAATAGATTATCTATTTCATTAGTGTGAACTGCGAAATGCAAATAAATAAATAATTAATGATTAACTAACTGTAATGAAGATTAAAGATGAAGATTCAATTTCAGAATGGAACCTCCAAACCTCGACTTAGTCGACTGAAGCAAGAATGTGGGAACTGCCGAACTGGGAAGATGGGATGCGGTTGCGGCCTGCGGGGTCAAGCTAGCGAGTCGGCGGCACAGTGGCACGTGACGACGGGCCGACGGGCGACGGCGGTCCAGGTCGGCGGGACGGCGGCTACGGTCAGGGCCGGGAAAGGGGAAGAGATGTAGGGTTTTTGATTTTTGGGAATGATTTCATTTTCAATTGATTTTGCAAAACTTATAGTTCACGTGGTAAGGAATGGAAAGAAATGAGATAAATGGATTTTATCAATTGATACATTTAAGTGGGTTTGGGTTAAATTAGTGGGCTAAAGATTAAAGCACAAAAATTTTTTTAGGTGGACTAGCCCACTGAATTAAATTGTTGGTGGGCTAATGTGGTTACATATGGGCTATTGGACTACAATTCACACAATTTTTTTTTTTAAGGCCTGGTCAACAATGGGTTGCAGCCAAGTGCAGCCCACCTCTAAATCCGCCCATGGCCTCCCTCTTCATCCCATCCCAAACCCAACCCCTGCTTCCCAGATACCTCTACTGTTATTCAAAACCAATTATCTTAGAAGGATCGATTTGTTTGAACAACAAATAAATTTGCAGAAATTTAGAAGAACACAAGATAAATGATATATTTTTACCCTAGAATAGGGCTCGGATGTTCAGTCTTTCGACTTAGTCCGTATCTACCATAAGATTACACTCTAGATCCACTAATATCAACTAAAAATCAGTACAAATGTATTGAAGAAAAGTTCTTTGTTGCCTCTCTATTTTACCAAATTGTAATCAAAAGTATCTCACAATCTCAGTGACTGCACAAGCAATCAAAAACCTCACAAAGGTAGAGATTGAACCCATAAAGAGTTAATTTCAGATTAGAAATTTACTCAAGAAAAAACCCTATTACTCAGATGAAGGAAGAGAGGAAAGAACCAAGAAACTCAAAAGTCTCACACACCAATTGAATAAGAAAAGGCGATATCAAGTATATATCTATCCAGCCAAAAAGTCACGATCCAAAGGTCATAAAGCGGCCATGTTGATGACTGATTTCAACCCTTAAAATAGAGGCAAAAGTGCAAAACTCAGAAAACACGATTTTATAAGACTGCAATTTTAACCAAACTTAAACATCATGCTCGACTGGCTAAGAATCATAGTGAGGCAGCCCAAAGTTTTAACAATCTCTACCTTGTTGAACTAATTCTTGGCCTCTATAATTGGATCTAGAGTTATCGAATGGCTTCATTTGCTCTAACTACCTGTAAAAAATAAAAAATTAAGTCAGTCCATATCTGTTAATATTGATACTTGAAGTTCTAGAATATTATTGCCTCAAGTGATATTTAGAATCTTCAAACAAATCTTAAATTTGTTTAAAAGGCAATACCTTAGTCCCCAAATCAAAATGATTAAATTCTATAGAAATTTTTGCAAATCTAATTAAAACTTATTCAACCATATTTCGTACAAAATGGAATTTTATGTCTATATGTTTGGTCCTATAATGATATACAAGATTTTTACTAAGTTGTATAGTACTTTGATTATCAGTGTAAATAGCAGAATCATTTAGTAAATCAATTTCATTTAATAAACCTTTAACCAGATGCTCTCTTTTACAGCATCACACGTAGTAATGTATTCAACTTCAGTTGAAGACAAGGCAACTAATTTTTACAGTTGAGACTTCTAACTAATGCATCCATTACACAAAGTAAAAAATGTAAGAAAAGGGAGATCTTCTTTTGTCTAATTCACCAACAAAGTCAGAATCTGTGTATCCCTTTAACTGTATTCCTTCATTTCTTCCTTTAAACATTAATCCAAAATCAGATGAGCCTCTTAAGTATCTTAACATCCATTCCATGGCAAGCCAATGAGTTTCACCAGGGTTAGCCATAAATCTACTCAAAATACTAATACCATGTGCTAAGTCAGGTCTGATGCAAACCATAAGATACATAACGGAACCTAAAACATTAGCATAAGGTACTTTTTCCATTCTTTTAAATTCACCATCAGTTTTAGGTAATTGTTCACTAGACAGTTTAAAATGATTAGTGTTGGGTTTTGATACCCAATAAATCCCGGGCTATGATGTTAACGTGGGTTAATATTATTTCATAGGCATAGGCCAATGAATGAAATAAGTCCAACAACCAAGTCCATGAGCTACACCCGGCCCAATTGTATTCCTTATGGATGGCTTGAATCTTGGCCCGCTTACCCCTTTAGTGGCCCAACTTAAAGCCTAACCCTAGAGTATATATCTGAATATAACCCTAGCCTCTTTGTGATGATGATTGTGTGATTTTGAGAGAAGAAACTAGTGAATCCCGGCTGCCCTCCTTTTGTGTGAGAAAAAGGTGTCCAGAAGTGTCCAAAACGCTTGTATAACGTGTGCAATTGGTAGTTCTTTCATAGTATACCTTTGTGGTGTCTTCTCCTAGCCTTTGTGGCGATAAATCATCATCCCTTCTTGTCCTACGTGGGTAAGATTGTATAGCAACCAAGGTGAATCAATTTGGTTGTGGTTTGGAGCCGTGTGGATTGGTTGTTGGTAGAGAAAGGTACGTTGGACTGAGCCTGAAAAATCACCGTTTGAAGATCCTTTTGAGAGAGCTTCCGCAACAATTAGCAATGGGAAGAGAAACATGCTTACACTCAAGCATAAACAAGTTTTCAATGACTTTCTTCACATAGGAGCCTTGTTTTAACAGTAATGTGCAATTATTTTTGTCTCTTTCTATTTTCATTCTTAGAATCCTCTTGGCTTGCCCTAAATATTTCATTTCAAATTTAGATTTTAGCTTTGTTTTAACAGAATCAATCTTAGTTCTCTCATGACAAGCAAGTAACATATCATCAACATCAAGTTGATCCATTTCCTAGTTAAAATGTGCAATTAAAGCTAATAAAATTCTAATAGAAGTATACTTAGCAACTGGTGAAAATATTTCATTATAGTCCATTTCTTCCTTTTGAGTGAAACCTTTTGCCACTAGATTTGAATCTCCTTGTTTAATCTTAAAGATTCACTTACAATCAACTATCTTTTGATTTTTAGGTCTACTGACCAAAATTCAGGTTTTATTTTTAATAAGAGAATCCATTTCCTCTTTCATTGCTTCTTTTTCAAAGTTTAGAATCAGGACATTTAATGGCTTCGTCAAAGGTGGTAGGTTCAGAATTCAAGGAGTTAAGTGTAAAAAATAGGGCAACAAATTCCTCATTATAAAATCTAGTGGAAGGTACAATAATCCTTCTTTCTCTAGTTAGCTGGTAATCAAACTTTAAAAAAAAAAAAAAAGGAAAAGAAAGGTCTAGATTTTTCTTGAAAAATCATCTACTATAAGCAGATAGAACCAAAATCCACTTAAAGTGCTCATAGATGCTGAAACCTATAGGTCAGCATGTAAGTAATCTAAAATAGAAGTGGATTTATGAGTTTCAGTTTTAAAAGGCATTTTTTTTTTTTGTTTTCCAATTAAGCAATTCTCAAAAGTCCAACCTTTTAATGTTGTCATTTCCAAAACACCCAAATTTGTTTAGAATGATTAGGCCCTTTTCTGAGATATGACCAAGTCTTTTATGCCATATTAAAGCCCTATTAGGAGCAGAGTTTAAAGTAGCAGTACAATGGCTTATTATAGGTTCAGCAAAGACAGTATATATGTCATTTATCTTAGGAGAGGATATAACATTCTTATTTCCTTCATTTAGTCTTATAAGACCCTTATGAATCACGATGTTATATTTCTCATCTAGTTCTCCTAAGGAAATAAGATTCCTTTTCAGTTTAGAAACATATCTAGTGTTTTCCAGCTCAAGAATATAGTTGTTATCTAACAACAATCTTACTTTACCAACTTCTTGTATTTGACAACATTTTCCATTTGAATTTGTCCTCCACCGAGGTCAACAAATTTAGAGAAACATTCTTTAACAGGATACATGTGGAAAGTGTAACCAGAATCAAGAACCTATTCTTTTGGGTTTCTTCTGGAAGTGCTAACAAGAACAACACCCTAAATATCAGATTCAGTTTTGCAGGCCACAACCGTAGAACCATCGGTGTTATTCTTGTCCTTCACATCAGAGATTTTCTTTAAACAATATTTTATTAAGTGTCTAGTTTTTCCATAATAATAACATTTCTTGATCTAGTTTTTGGATTCAACATAGTTCTTATTCTTGTCTTTAGGTCTGTGATATTGAGATTTTCCTTTCTTATGAGAATTAAAGTTGTATTGGTTTTGTTTCTTCTTTTGATTTGGTTTCTCTTTTATATGTAACCGTTCTCCAAATTTAAAATCTTTGGACTCAGATTTTAATTCGAGCTCCTTGTTCCTCAAGGTTGAGGTTATTATGTCTACGGTAATGTCCCATCCTCAATATTCTAAGGCATTTCTGATAACCCTGTATCTTTCACTTAGAGAGTTCAATAAAGAAACTACTTGTTGATCATTTGATAGCTTTTCGTCATAGTTCTCTAAGTCCTGAACTAACTTAGTAAATTGGTCAAGATTTTCTTCTAGACCAGAAAAGGGATCAAATCTAAAGTTATAGAACTGCCTTTGGAGATAACATTTATTAGGCATGGATTTAGTTAGATAAAGTGTTCCTACTTAGTTCATAAGGCTTCAGCAAATGTAGTTTCTCCTACTTTCCTAATCACACTATCAGATAGATAGAAAAAATAGTACTCCAGGCAGTATCATCCAGTTCTTGTCTCCAATAATGACTAGTTTCTACAGTCCAAGTTCCATCAAGGGCAGCAGCACATCTTTGCTGTAATAACAAAGCCCTCATCTTCTGGTGCTAGAGATTAAAATCTCCAGTACCATTCCATGTCTCAATTTCGAATTTTTGTGTAGTGGACATGATGACAAATGCAAGTACAAGATTGTAGTTAAACACAATAGAGAGTATGATTGATTGAGGGAAGTTATTAAAGTAACAAGTAGGTAAATATCTGAATGCAGTAGAAAATTACTGTTACACCTACTTAACATGCAGTTTATAGTGGTATAGTTGTTAATCTGAAAATTAAGGAGTGGTAATTCTTTTGTTCCACTGCTCCCCCAGATTCCTTAATCCTCAATGAGATCTTGGACAAAGGAAAGCAGAGGAGGATCACTTACCTTAATAACCAATTCCAAATTTAACAAGAGACAGTAACAAATTAAAAGAAGGGGTTCAGTGATATACCAAAGTTTGAAATTTTAGAATTTTGGAAAGGGAACCGCAAGAAAATACCAAAGTTTAGTCAAGACTTCCAGTGTATGTGGAAAATATCAGTGAATCATTAGAAACTTGGTATAAACTCAGCTGGAATTGGGACGATTCAACTCAGCTCGTCAAACTTAGTATGAGTTGAAGTACTCATAAGATTCATTAATGCGTCGACTTAGGGATCGTTGGAACTCAACACAAAACACCATATTAGAACAGAGTTAACACTAAGTTAGAATGAGTTATGAGAAAAAAATGAGTTTTATCTCAAGAACATTTATAAAGACTTCAAGAAAATCTTCAGATCTAAAATCAAGAATGCTAGAAAACACCAAAAAGATCCAACCAAAGGTTGAATCAGGGCAAAATATGAAGCACTCCCTTTCTAAACCATCATTTGCCTTTTTTACAAATCTGAGAAAATTTTGGATCTCAGAAATTTAAAAATTAGGGTTTTCACATACACCAAAAACAAACACAATCCGATCTAAGATTTCCAGAAAATGGCTCTAATAACACTTGTCATTCAAGACCAATTTTTAAATTTTGAATAAAGACTGAACAACTAAATTTGCAAAAATTTAAAAGAACACAAGACAAACAATATGTTTTTGCCCTAGACTAGGGCTTTTAAATTTTGAATAAAGACTGAACAACTAAATTTGCAAAAATTTAAAAGAACACAAGACAAACAATATGCTTTTGCCCTAGACTAGTGCTCGGATTTTCAGTCTTTCAATTTAATCACCCGTTGAGCATCTGCCACGAGATTACACTCTAGGTCCACTAATATCAACCAAAAAATCAGTACAAATGTACGAAGAAAGCGATTTCTTCAAGTTCTTTGTTGCCTCTCTATTTTACAAAACTGTATTCAAAAGTATCTCACAATCTCACTGACTGCACAAAGCAATCAAAAACCTCACAAAGATAGAGATTGAACCCACAAATAGTTAATTTTAGATTATAGATTTTCTCAAGAAAAAACCCTATCACTCAGATGAAGGAAGAGATGAAAGAACCAAGAAACTCAAATGTCTCACAGACCATGTGAATAAGAAAAGGCTAGAGTCGCTAGATCAAGTATATATTTGTCCAGCCAAAACAATCCAAGCATCATAAAGCAGCCAAGTTGACGGCAAATTTCAACCCTTAAAATAGAGGCAAAAGTGCAAAACCCAGAAAGCACAATTTTATGAGGCTGCAATTTTTTTAACAAAACTTAAACATCAGGCCCAACTGCATACAGCTTAACTGGCCAAGAATAATAGTGAGGCAGCCAAAAGTTTTAACACCTACCCCACCAATCTCCAACAAAAGTCAAAAGAGTAAATATTCAGTAAAAATTTTGGACAGTTCTAATTTTCATGGAATATTAGTCTTGGAGACATTATAACTGAAATAAGTTGCAATCTATTATTTGAACGCAAGTTAGTTTCACTTGACGAAACTAAACATGTTAATGTTCATCTCTTTATTAGCATTGTGCCATTATTTACGATCAACCGATTTCATCAAATTTACTAGTGAGTCCTCGAGTGGCCAACCAATTATTATAGGGGTAAAATGAAAATATAAAACAAAATTTTAAAACTTTTTTCTCTTCTACTATCATTTGTATACTACCGATTTTCTCCTATAACGATTTGTGCAGGGGCGGATCCAAGACCAGGCTACAAAATTTCAAACCGGACTACTATGCCGAAAAAAAAAATTTACACATAAAAAACTGATTTTTTACCAAAAAATCAAATAAAAAATACCTTAAAAAAGTTATTGGGCCTGAGGAGGGGGGGCTACAACCCAGCCCAGCCCCCCCTAAATCCGCCTCTGAATTTGTCACGTAATTGCCACCATAGATATGATCTAAACGGTCCAATTGGACTAATATTCACCTATTTTGAAATATTAAGACCAATCTTTTCCTTTTCGTAAGTTGAAGACTAACTTGCAACTTGGTCAAACGTTAAAATCCAGTAGTGCAATTTCTGTGGAAAATTTGTGCATGTAAATTCCTCGTCTTTTCATTTTGAAAGTCATCTGTCAAGAATAAAAATTACATGCCTAAACTAAGAAGAAAATGTCTTGCCAAAAGGTGTAACATAAAGCTTTAAACTCAGAAACATAATGGTTCAACAAGAATTACATAATATTAGAATTCAGGATAACCTGTGAATATATGCTAGTGTAGGTTAAATCAGCAGCTAAAAGCCAAAATTAGAAGCATCCTAGCAATATTATTTTGAGCAACAAGTGGAGGAGTATACGCAATTTGTTGACTATATGACAACTCATCAATGTCTAACAAAATTTTTTAATTGAGGTAGTTCCGTATGGTATTGAAGAGGACAAAGGTTCTGAATTTAAGTCGGGAAATACATGAAAATAACCCAAATAAAAGAAGGATTTTCCAAAATGACCTTTGACTTTTATAAACATTTTGAACTACCTAAAACACCCTTAAACAAATATTAAAAAACAACCCTTTATCTAATATAAACCTTCTATTTAAGTCCTTAATAATTAACAAATAATTTTTCTAAAATTTGTGAGAATTATTAATGAATAATCATAAAATAGAAAAACCCAAATATAAGAGAGGACCATATAATATAAAAAAGATTGTTAAAAATAAAAAAGAAATTAAGTTTGAAAAAGAAATTGATAAGATAGGATATCAAGAACAATTATATGCATCACAAGAAATATTAAAATATTTCAAAAAAAATTTATTAGAAAATTTTGCTAAAGGAATTGTAAGATCAATAATTATAAAAGATATACAAGATATAATAGATAAATTGGAAAAAAGAAAGAAAAGTATCTCAAAATATGATATACATTTTAGAGCAGACGTAGATATGATAACAGATGTTGATATTATAAATTCTCAAACATTACTAGATTTTGAAGAATTACTTAAAAATTTATGAGAAGATTAATAAAAAATAGATTACCACAAGCATACAAAAAATTAGTATATATATATATATATATATATATATATTAAAAGTAATCCAGAGTGAAATAGATTTCATAGTAATCTGAAATTACTTTATCATGGAAATCTTAAAAATAAATAATTATTATCAATGTATTGAAGAAAAAGGATGCTATATATTTTACAACCCCATCCCTAATAAATTAAAAATAATAACATTATATATAACTAGGAGTTTACCTAGAGAAATAAAGGAACAAATATTACATAAATTAATTGTAGGATTTATCAAAGATAGACGTACATATGAAATAATTTGTGAAATATTTGAAAATGAATTGTATCATAGAGAAATATATGAATCATCATAAGAATATAATGGAAAAAACTAAAAATATTTTAGAAAGGAAGTTAGAAAGAATAAGATTAATAAATAATAAAATTTTAGATGAATTATTAATACCAGGAAAAATAACTAAAGCTCAAGAAAAACAAATATTAAAATTAAAACAAGAAAGGTATAAAGAAAAAGCAAGGTATTATGAAAAATTAAAAAAGATAACAAATCCTGAAGTTATAAAACAAAAATATGATAAAATGATAAAAGAGTGTAAAAATGCTGAGTGTATAGTATTTTATTATTGTCAATCAAAAAATAGATAAAATGTCAATCAGTGAACATATGGAAGAATTAAAATATTTAATAAGAACATTAATAAATGATGTACAAGAAGTAAAGAATGAAATAAAAGAAGTAAGAAATGATATAAATATATTGAAACTTAAAGTCAGAAAATTAAAAGAAAATGAAGAAAAGAATAATAGAATAGATAAAAAATTTATAGAAAAAGAAATAACCAGAATGGGGAAAAAATATATTGAAAGGAAAAATATAATAATAGAAACACGAAGCATGGATGATGAGTTTAGAAAAAATATATTACCTAAAATAATAGAATAAGAGGAATTTAGAGAAAAAATATTAGGTAAACAAAAAATTGAAGAAAATCAAGACAAAGAAGATGAATGAAGAATTAGATCTGCTTATAGATAATTTTGATCATTTAAGTTTAGGAAGTATAGATGATGAATACCAAATCTTAATGAATACTGGAGGAGGACTTAATCCCGTAGGAACCTCTAAACAAGAATCAATACATCCAGATGAAAGCTATGCTCCAATGTATAATAAACCATATAGGCAATTTTATGATAATAGATAATAACTTGGGCAGACTCAATGATATTATTCTTTTTATATAATAAAGATGATACATGGAAAAATACTGAAAGGAGAATAGATTTTCTAATTGCATCTTTTGAAGGAAATGTTAGAAATTGGTGGGAATGAATTAATAGTGATACAAAATCATTAATAGAAAGAAATGTACAAACAGAAATAATAAAATCAGATAAATTAGGAATAGAAAGATTGGTAGAATATATTGCAGATGAATTCTTAGGGGAAAATTGGCTAAGAAATTATGAAGAAGAAGCAATACGAGAAAAATATAATGCAAGAGTTAAGCTAATTAATTTAACAATTTGTGATATGTGTAAAATTAAAGAATATACTTGTGAATTCAAGGATTACTATTATACTCAATTTTATAGTAATGAGAATCAAGAAGTATATCAATATATGTATTATAATAAATTACCAGGTTCATGGGGGATATATTTTAAAATAGAATTTGAAAAATATATTAAAGAAAATATAGGAATACCTAGAACACTAGGATCAAGAATAAAATTCTTGTTTGAAAGACTTGCATATATATGTCAACAAGGACAATTATTGAAAAAATCAGGAAAATTAACTAGAATATGTTGTGAAGACATGGAAAAACCTACAAGATGGGGATGTAATTCTTAAAAAAGAAATAAAAGAAAATATAAAAACAGGAAGTTTAAAAAATATAGAAACTTTAAGAAAAAAATACATAAAACCTGGAAGGAAATATTATAAAAGGAAAAATAATATACAGAAAAATAAACCTTATAAGAAAGATAAGAAACAATGCAAGTGTTGGAATTGTGGAGAAATATGCCATATAAGTCCAGATTGCACAAAGAAAAAAGTGAGAATATTACAAAAGGATTATTTTGAAATAGAAAGCGAATTAAGTGAAATATCTGATATTGAAAATTATAATAATCAAGAAATATTTATAAGTGAAGTAGATTCAGAAGATTATGGATCAGAATCTGAATAGAGAAATTGAAGAAATAGAAAATAATAACATAGAAATCCAAGAATATGAGGGAATAGAAGGTTATGGATTAAAAGTAACTTTTGATAATAATAAATTTAAGAAAATACAAAAATTATCCTTAGATTTGAAAATAGGAAAATGGGAAATTCTAGATAGAATATGGAGAAGAGAAAGAATAGCAATAAATGAATACCATAAGATTAAAAAAACTATAAATGTTAGAACCACTCAAGGAACACATAAAATAAATCTTTTAACAAAAAGTACAGTATCAGAATTATTATAAAAAATAAGTAAAAAGTATAGTGAAAAGATCCAATATGTTTATTTAGCAGGAATACAAATAATGTTTAAATCCTTATTTAGGGAAGGAATAGATTCACCAGTAACTGTAAGTTTACAAGATGGAAGAATTATAAATCTTGAAGATGGTCATTTAGGAACTATAGAAGGAAATTTAGCATATCAAAAGTTAATATTTACTTATTACCCAAAATATTGTGTCTCATTGAAAGATAAAAACTTTAAAGAAGTCTTAGGATAACATATCAAATTACATAGAAATGATATAATGGAACCAGGAGACCAAATTATGACTATGGAATATAGGGCATTATATACATTTACTAATTCCAATTATGGGAATATTTATTCTAATAAACCATACATAGAAATTCATAAGGAATGTAAGGATATTAGTAAAATAGTGGAACCAAATAAACAAATAAATCTTATTCCAGAAGAATATGAGTTTAATATAACTAAAAATAAGCCTGAAATAACAGAGTTAAAAGAAGAAGAAGACTATAAAATAACATTTCATAATGAAAGGTTGATAAAGAAATCAAAAAGTCTTAAACTACCAAATAAAAAGGAATATTTGGGAGAAACTAGTGGTATAAAAGAAATAAAATCTCATGGAAATATTAGAAATATGAAAATAGAAGGAAAATATTTCAATAGTAGAAGGTAAATAAAAGGACCAAATATATTGATAGATACAGGAGCTGGTGAATATCATATGACTGCAAATAAAAATGAAGGATTAATGACTTACAAGATAGAACCATATGAATATAGGAATTTTGATTGACAACTATATATCACAGAATTAAAGGTTAAAGTACCAATAAAAATAGGTGGGATTGATCTTTTAGTACCATGTTATTTGGATGAAAGTATGGATATTGAACCTCATTTACTATTAGGAATGAGTTTCCTAAATGGATTAGAAGATTATAGTATAAAAAGAGAATGATTATATATAACTCATAAAGAACAAACTACATTATGTAAAATAGGAAGTGGATGAATAATCAAATAAGCTTTCCATTGGAAGTATATATACAAGTTACAATAGTAGAAACAAACATAACAACTTGTACCTTAATTGATACAGGAAGTAATATAACAATTTTTAAAAATTTCTTAGTAAAATCATGGAATAAAAATAGTAAAATAAAAATAAAAGGAGTGACTGGAGAAAGTACTCAAATAATTGATAGTGCTGAAAAAATTAATATAATACTTGGTAGTAAACAAGTTATAATAAATAAAGTATATAATTATAATAAGTTAGAATGTGATATACTATTAGGAAATGATTTTATCCAACAATTTCAATATTACAAACAAAATAATTACATGATAATGTTACAAACACCTTGTGCACATCTATTAAAAATACCAAGAGAATTTAGACCCTACAGAGTTCAGCTAGCCAAGCGTGGTGATAAATGGGAAAAAAGACCAATAGTACAAAATGAACTAAAAAATAAAAAACTATCATATAAAAAGATCCTAAAAACAGAAATAGAGATAAGTATGGAAAAAATCATAGAACAATTAGGAAAAATTTATGGAGAAAACCCATTATTATGGAAACCATATCATCCTAAAGCTAAAGTAGAATTAATAGAAAATGTTATAATAAGAGTTAGACCAATGATGTATACCTTACAAGATATGCAAGACTTTAAAATTCAGATAAAAGAACTATTAGAACAAAAGCTAATTAGACCCAGTAATGGACCTCACAGTAGTCTAGCTTTTATAGTTATGAAACATTCTGAGCAGATTAGAGGAAAAGCTATAATGGTAATAAATTATAAAGAATTAAATAAATATACTAAATTTGATGGTTACTTTTTACCAAATAAAGAAGTCTTAATAAATCTTGCAAAAGGAAAACAATATTATTCCAAATTTGATTGTAAATTAGGATTCTGGCAAATAAAAATGGAAGAAGATAGTATACAATATACAGCTTTTAGTACACCTCAAGGAAAATATGAATGGTTAGTTATGCCATTTGGTTTAAAAAATGCACCACAAATATATCAAAAAAAAATGGATAATATATTCAAAAAGTATAGTGATTTTCTTATTGTTTATATTGATGATATACTAATATGCTCTAATAATAAAAAAGAGCATATGAATCATTTATTATAATTCATAAATGAATGCAAAAAGGAAGGGATTGTACTCTCTAAAAAGAAATCTATAATAGAGAAACAAGAAATAGATTTTTTAGAATTATCAATAGATAGAAAAGGAATAAAATTACAGACTCATATATCTAAAAAGATAGAAAGCTTTCCAGATGAATTAAAATCCAAAGAACAAATACAAAAATTTTTAGGATGTTTAAACTATGCTGAAGGATTTATTGAAAATCTCTCAAAAAAGAGACATAAGATACAAATTCTACTTAGAAAAACAAATACTAAAGGTTGGAATAAAGAACATACTGAAATTGTTAAAGCATTAAAAGAAGGATGTAAAAATTTACCAAAATTAAGATTACCAGATGAAAAAGATAATTTAATTGTTAATACTGATGCCTCGGATAAATATTGGGCAGCTATATTAAAAATAGATTTAAATGAAATATGCAGATATTCAAGTGAAACTTTTAACCAAGCAGAAATAAATTATACTACCCATGAAAAAGAATTATTAGCAATTATTAGAGGAATAAAAAAATTTTCATTATTCCTTTTATCTTAAAAATTCATTGTTGAAACTGATAATTATCAAGTTGCAGGTCTTATTAGAAATAAGTTACCTATGAAATCTCAATATAGAAGGTTACACAGATGACAAGCATATTTATCATTTTACAATTTTGATATTATTCATATTAAAGGAATAAATAACTATCTTGCAGATTTTTTGAGCAGGAATATTGAATTCGGAGATGGATAATATCAAAAATTTATTAATAGACGTCAACAGATGAATGAAATTTCTCATGGAAGAATCTGAAGATATGAAAATTGGAATTTAGCAGTTAGAG
>NC_036256.1:4446277-4456009 GCF_002742605.1 Olea europaea var. sylvestris | reverse complement strand
TGATGAAGATGATGATACCCCTTTATCATCAAAAGAAGAAGAATATAGATCATTTGCCAAGATTGTTTATGAATTGGAAGAAAATGAATCTTATTTTATTGCATCAGGAGATCATGTTTATCCCAGATTAATAATTACCAAAGATGCAGACCCTTTCATGGTCAAGATGGCAGCAGATTATGGATTTCTGGATTTGATCTATCCAGGAAAATATTTGAAAGAAATTGAAAAATTTGATGATATATTCAGGGCAGAAGTTTCAAAATTTGCCTAAAGGAGGTCGATTTATATCAAATTGTATTCAATAAGTCTCGAAGTTGATGGAAGGATATACTATCCTGCTGAACATATTATTACAATTGGATATGTTGGCCGAGATTTCCAAATTGAAGTTGGCCGAAATAATAAACCACTGCCTAAAATCAATAAATCATGAATAAAATCTCGAAGAGTTTGGGGATGAAAGTTCTTTACAACATTGCAAAGAACTTATATGATAAAAAATTCAGATGTTTGTGCCAATATGAAGGATGGACACTCCTTACAAATAATGGAAAAGAAAAATCTACCATTTTGAAAAAAATACATCCAAAAATTTGATACCCATCAAGTTAGTGGAAGTCCAACAACAATCCAAGAATCATGCAGATTGAGGGAGTGCCCCACATGTAGACAAAATTGAAAGATTGATGGATGGAAAAGGACCTACCACTATCAAAGCATCTAGCCAGCTACATATGAAGCCAAAGATGGAAAAGCAATAATAGAAAAGCATCTAACCAGCTGCATATGGAGCCAAAGATGAAAAGGCAATAATAGAGAAAAAGATGCCCCTTTGATGGAAAGACAAAAAATGCATGTGAAAATGTAGACCCCGGGGGGAAAAAGAATAGAGAGGCATGTGAGCCTTTTTTCAAAATTTTGATGTATGCAATGATGTAATAGATCAATAATAGTGAGTTTGAGTCATGTATAAATAGAGGTCTTTGGGAAAGAATGGATCATCTCGAGTTAGAAACCATTCTCTTTCCTTAAGTTTTCTTTAAAAATCAGTTTTTCTGGAAACTCCTTGTATACAATAAAAATCTTGTATAAATCATTATAGAAATAAAATCTCAATCTTTTGATATCAGAAAAATATGAGTTTCTAAACCTCCTATCCCATAGATTCTTGATAGATTAAAGAAGATAATTTCTTTCTTACTTTAACAAAGAAAGAATTTTCTTTGCTTAAGATCCTTACTCTTAATTCTAAGAAAAGATACAGTGAGGGCAGAAGCTGAAATAGCAGAATTCCCATTGAGGCAAAAGGCCGTTTGAGGGAGTAGTTTGCAGATTCAGAGCCTGAAGGTCACTCGATTCTAAGAATACAGATTTAAGATCAAAAGCAAGGTAAAATTATTGTCTTTGTTAAATTTAGAAAGAACTCTTCTAATATCTTGAAAGAATCGTAGGGATTATTACTTTTCATGTTTGCAAAAAACTTATCTAACATGTTATTATTATTCATAAAGTTTGCAAGAAATTATCTAAATAATGTCAGGTTATACAATTAAAGGATTAGATAATCTGTTAGAAAAACTATTAGAAAAAATAAGAACTATTTTTGCTCAACTAGAGACTATGGATATTTCATCTAAAGAATATGATAATCTTAGTGAATTACATGACAATTATATTAAAGATTATGCTAATTTATTAGATCAAAGGATGAAACTATATATTAAAATTCGAAACGAGAGAAATAGAAAAATTTTGGAACTATCCCAATAAATTAAGGATATCTTGTGCAAAATATGACAAATCCTTTCATTAAGGGTATTATAGACATTTTATCAAAAATGAATAGTAGCAAGCCATTTATAAAAATCTCCCATTTTAAGTCTCACCTTGGTAAAAATTATGAATGTATGAAGATTTTGACTAAAACTGATTTTGACCTGAAAGTGATAACACGTTTAAGCTTATAAATGAGGTGGTTCAACAAGAGCCACATAATATTAGAATCCAGGATAATCTATGAATATGCTAATGTAAGCTCTTACATCAGCAGCTAAAAGCCAAATTAGAAGCATCCTAGCAATACAATTTTAAGCAACAAGCCGAGGTGTACACAAGTTCGTCGACTATATGACAACTAGCCGTTGTGTAACAACTGAAGTTCTAATTGAGGTTGTTCAAATTGAAGAAGAGAGATGTTGTAAAATGCATTAAAATTTTGACTAAAACAGGTTTCGACTTGCAATTGATAACATGCTTAAGTTTAGAAACAAGATGGTTTAACAAGAGCCACATAATATTAGAATTCAGAATAATCTCTAAGTAAGCTAATGTGTGCTCTTATATCAGCAGCTAAAAGCCAAATTAGAAGCCTCCTAACAATTCTATTTTGAGCAACAAGTGAAGGCATATATGTAAGCTCCTCGACTATATGACAAATAGCCGATGTTTAACAACAAAAGTTTTAATTGAGGTGGTTCAAAATGGTATTGAAGAGGATAGATATTCAGAATTTGAGTCTCACCTTGTTAAAAATTAGGCGTGTATGAAGATTTTGACTAAAATTGGTTTTGACTTGCAAATGATAAAATACGTAAGCAATGTGGTTCATTTCGACTTGCAAATGATAAAATACGTAAGCGATATGGTTCAACGAGAGCCACATAATATTAAAATACAGGGTAATCTGAGTATGCTAATATGGGCTCTTACATAACAAGCTAAATGCCAAATTAGAAGCATCTTAGCAGCACTATTTTAAGCCTTAAGATTTAGCAGTAGCAAAGGTAGATCATTCAGCAGCTAACCCTATCCAGTCTCTCCAATGGCTATCCATGAACAAAAACTTCACTTTTTGTTGCTTCCTTTCATGGCCGAAGGCCATAGCATTCCCATGGTAGACATTGCCAGGTTGCTGGCAAAACGTGGTGTTATTGTCACCATTTTAACCACCCCTGTTAACCATAACAGGTTCAAAACAGTTGTTGCTCGTGCAATCCGTTCTGGGCTGCAAATTCGTGTGGTGGAACTCAAATTTCCGAGTGTGGAAGCAGGCCTGCCGGAAGGGTGCGAAAACTTCGACATGATCTGGTCCATGGATTTGGCACTGAAGTTCTTCACTGCTGTAGGCATGTTGCGGGAGCAGGTCGAAGAATTGCTACGAAAAGAGATGAAACCTGCGCCGAGTTGTTTAATATCCGATATGTGCTTTCCTTGGACAACAAACGTTGCTCAAAACTGTGGTATTCCGAGGATTGTGTTTCATGGGACTAGTTGTTTTTCTCTCTTATGTTTGCACCTCCTGGGAATCTCCAAGGATTTCGAAAACATAGCCTCTGACTTGGAGTATTTCGTCGTGCCTGGATTGCCTGGTGGAATTGAACTAACTAAGGCTCAGCTTAGAGGAACTGTCAATCAAATGACATCAGATTGGAACGCTGTAAGGGAGCTGATAAAGGAGGCTGAGACAGAAGCATTTGGGGTAGTGGCTAATACTTTCGAAGAGTTGGAACCTGAGTATTTGAAAGAATATATAAAGGTGAGAGGCAAAAAGGTTTGGTGTATTGGTCCAGTTTCTTTATACAACAAAGAACAGTTAGACAAGGCTGAAAGAGGTAACAAGGCCTCAATTGATGAAGATCGTTGCATGAAATGGCTCAATTCGCAGGAACTGAACTCTGTTCTTTATGTTTGCCTAGGAAGTTTATCTCGACTAGCAACTGCACAACTGATAGAGCTTGGTTTAGGCTTAGAAGCGTCCAATAGACCGTTCGTGTGGGTTATTCGAAAGGTATCGGATGAATTTCAAGCATGGCTAGTCGGAGAAAAATTCGAGGAGAGGATTAAGGGTAGAGGCCTTTTAATCCATGGTTGGGCACCACAAGTACTAATATTGTCCCATCCCAGTATTGGGGGATTCTTAACTCATTGTGGATGGAACTCGACTCTAGAAGGCATATGTGCTGGTGTACCTATGATAACATGGCCAATATTCGCAGAACAGTTTTGCAATGAGAAGTTCATTGTGAATGTGCTGAAGACAGGATTGAGGGTAGGTGTTGAATTACCAGTCACCTTTGGAGATGAAGAAAAAACAGGAATACAGGTGAAGAATGTTGAAATTACGAGGATTATCGACAGGTTGATGGATGGGGGAGAAGAGGGAGAAGAGAGAAGAGATAGAGCAAAAAAGCTTGGAAAAATGGCAAAAATGGCACCTGAAGAAGGGGGTTCCTCTTACCAGAACATGTCATTGCTTATCCAAGATATCATGCACCATGCAAACAGAGTTTTGATAGAGAAATCCTAATAGAATTTTGATCTAGATTGGTAACTTTATTTTTACTGCCTTTGTTACTTGAATACTGTTTCTGATCCACACTGTTACTTATTTGTTTGTCAAATGTATACTTTTTCATTTCAGCACTCTAGCTCCTTCTTTTCTTTGTTTAATTTTTTTCTTTCTGACTAAATTATCTGACTTGAGACTTCAACTATCATCTATCATTGCACTAATTTTGGCCAATGTATTTGTAGGAGTTAGGTAAACCAACTCTCCTATCTCGAGGTCGAAGTTTTGATACTTGGATCATGAGAGTTTGTCGAATTAATTAATTTTTCATGAAAACCTTTTAAGTAGAACGGCCAACATAAATGTTATGGAAACTTTTTAGTTTTTACGACTCTCATTTTATGAAATTGTTAGCTATTATGGACTAAGGCATAGTAAAAAACTTGAAGGTCTTATGTAAATTGTTGATTGTGCATTCTTTGAAATAAGAATAAGGTTAATGTTGTTGGTCCGGATCAGGGACCAACTCAAAAACAAGGGGCACACCTCCGCCCTTGATTTAAATCCCATGGACCCATATCAGGGGCTGAGGTGGTGACACCTTAGCCACCACCTCAACCCCTGTTTTTGAGCCTGTCCCCACCTCAGCCACCACCTCAGCCCCTATTTTTGAGCCTGTCCCTGACTTTGGTCAGGTAGCACGGCCCCTGTTTTTGAGCATGTCCCTTACCCTGGTCAAGTAGCACAGCTCTAAGAATAATCATAAAAGTATACTAATGGAGCGAATGATGCTAACAAAAATAATGTAGGTGATTGCTGAACTACAATTAGCAATTTAGTGTTATTATCAATGAACTAGCTTAATTATGTATTACATGTCTAGTTTGAACAAAAACATGTTCAATCCAGTTTCAACCAAATCTTAACATCTCGTTGCTCCATCTGTATTATTATATTTACTAAAAATTCAAAAAACAATCATATCATTAACAACTACAAAATTCCTATAATTTATTCCTACCTTTTTAACATGTTGTGTCGGGTTGACATCACTTTTATAACGTGCCCAATCGAACAAGAAAAAGGCAACATGATTTCATCTTCAAAGGATTCAATGTGTCTTAGGTAAGAAATACAAACGCATCAATATTCAATGAACATCAATGGGAGAACATTCAATGCAAGCTTCTAGAAAAGAATTTTTTGCCCCTACCATAAACAATTTTATTAGAATTTATTACAAATTAAGGTTTTGACAATGTGAGTAGAAAGTTAACAATCTCTTCATCCCATAAGGATAGGATTGAAATCCCTTTTTGTTTGCTCCAAATTATAGGTCTTGTTACGCCTATGAATTATCACTCCATATTGGGCCACCTTATTGGACCCGAGCTAGGTCCATTAGTGTTGGGCCTCAAAGTCAAGGCTCTAAGAAGCCTAGCCGAGGCGCCACCGAGGCCATAAAAAGCCCAGCCGAAGTGCCTATCACTTTGCTCACCTCATACTGGGCTCGAACTTAGGCCCATTAACCCGCCTTAGCCCATTTCACATCATTTCTCTATATATATGGATTCAATTCACAAGTTAAGGTATGTTTTACATTCTCTAGCCAAATCCCTATCTCCATACTATTGCACTCTATATATCTATCTCCGTCCGACCGTTGACTTGACCGTCGGAGTGCAAACGGTCGTCGGACCTTCTTCTCGTCCAGCTGCCTTTGCTTCTTGACGGGGTGCTACTTGCGCAGGTTTCGAGGGAGCGAGGCTAGGGTGCCTGTTGGAGCCATTTTTGGAGGTCAACAGATTGGCGCCGTCTGTGGGAATCGGTACGTTAACCATGTTATACCACGTACCAAAAGGTCACTGGAAATTGAAAAAAAAATTTCTGGGCAGTTTCTCTACCAAAAAGAAGCAAGAAGAGCAACCAAAGAAAATAAAATTGAAGCTACCAGAATCTGCCGTGAGAAATGGTCATGGCCGGCCAAGGGTTGATAAACCCATCATGTAATGGCAACTGGAAGAAAAATTTGAAGAAGAAGAGCTGTCCATTTTAATCTTGGATAAAATGCAGAAGACAAAAGTCAAGAAATGAAAGCTTATTGAAAAAATGCTCCATTGATGGGTTGTTCACAAAGTGGCAGACAACAACATTCTATGCACACTCCACTTGTCGTGAACAATATTCTCACATTGCATGGGAAAGAAATCAGCTTCAAGTGAAGAACAGAACCAACAACAAAAAATGAATGAATTTATCTACCAAAATTCGCCGGCAAACGAGGGAGTCTTGCCACTTTTTTTTTTGTCAAAAACCGAAGCTACCACAAAAAATGTACACTGACCAACAGTCAAGACTCCACCTCATTTTTGCATGAAAATGCAGTCACGATCAGAGGGCAAATTTTGACAGCCCAGCGTGCTGCATCGTCGAGCCTCTCCACTACCATTGCAATGGGCTTTGCAAAAAGCCGTACGGTACACACTTTTATTCTCAAGCTACATTCTTTGAAAAATTTGATTGTGAATTGCTATGAAGATGGTGGAAAAGATAAATTATGGAAACGGGTTCTACAAAATAAAAAATTCTGCTGCCAATCAACCATTTATTGATAGACCACGAAGTGCTCGATGAAATGCCAAACCAAAAAATTTTCTCATTATAAAGATGGATTTTGCTACCATTGGGGCAGCCTTGCATTTCACAAATTCCAGCCAAGACCGTTGAAGTCGCCGGCCATGGATGGTCCCCGATCTTCCTTTCTCTTGTGTCCATTGTCTTAGCATTAATTTGATTGGAAAATGACAGTGATGGTGGCGTGTCCAAACAATTAATAGCTGTGAATATCAATTTTTTCCAGACTTTTGCTGACATAGTGGGTACACTTTAAGGCTTGTTTGGTATTGCTAATTATTCATTTGTAGACAAGGTTGGAATCTGTGCATGCTCTCTAGAATTTGTGCCAATTAAATGTTTCATTTTACTTGGGCCGATTATTGAACTTTCTTTATCTATTTTGGGCCTCAAAGGTCGATAAATTTGGGCTATAGGCTGCCCTCCCATTAAAAAAAATAATAATAAAAAAAAATAAAAAAAAAATAAATTGCAAGCTTAATTGGGCCTATTACTTTATTTAATCCAAACAATTAATATCTGCATAGTGGGCATTACTATTCTGACTCCCAGACTTATTTTCCACGGTAAAATTGCTTTGATATGATTGGGCTTAAATCTAGTCTTCACGTGGGGCCATAGTTGGGGAGTTGTTTTTATCCAGCTCGGCACATCTTTATGACCCTCTCCCTTCTACTTGAGTTGTCGTTTATTATGAAAAAATTGGGCTGGTCGGATTTTCTTCTAAATCCCTTGGATCTGCTGGATACTTCAATTTATTAGTCTTGCCTCCACTTTGAGCATGGTAATATATTTGTTGGGAAAAATCTGCGACACACAAGAAGCAACCACTAGAGAGTCCTACTCGGCTAATTCTTGATCATGAAGGCAGACTTACTAATTCTCACATTATGGCACGTGAATTATTCAAACAATCCGAAGTCCTCGTTCCTTGAATAAAGGGAGAGGTGGTACCTTGAAATCCTCGTTCCTTGAATAAAGGAAGAAGCATATATTTTGGAATCCTTATTCCTTGAAAAAAGGAAGAGGCTAATGGTCAGACGTGTTAGCCCTTGAAAAAGGAGTCTTTCCTGACCTTCTTCGCAAGATCTTTATTCCTCACATCTCACTATTGTTGAGCTTAGCTATAAGACCTCGTTTGTCCGAGGCTGCTTATAAAACTCCGATAGTTTGAGAGTGATTCGCGGGATGTCCATTTCCTGCTTCGCCAGATGCTTATTCCTAACTTCGTGAGATGATTATCCCTCACCTTTCACTATCAAGAGTCACCAGCTAGATATTTGTTCACCACTTCATGAGAAGCCTTGTTCTACGAATTACTGCATTATAGCCCCGCTTATGTTCAGAAAGGTCATCATGCCTCTACATAACAACTATCTACGTTCAGTTCAGAGTCTGCCTCTGCAGCATCGTCATCGGTACATTTATTCTGTTCAGAGTCGACCTCAACATTCGTATCAGTACATCTATTATGTTCAGTTCAGAGTCAGCCTCTGCTTCGTTATCAGTACAGCTGTTCAGTTCAGGGTCAGCCTCTGCATTCGTATTAGTACAGCTGTTCAGTTCAGAATTTTGCTTCTGCCTCAGCCATGTTACATCTACTTATCTTCGGAGAGCTAATATTACCTCAACATGGCTGCACCATCCACCATGTCTGGGATGCGTCGTCACCTCGGAGGAGAGGCTCGCGTCCCATCTCTGGGCCACCTCGCTTGAACTTCGAGGCGCTAGCACATGCCTTCCTTTGGCCAGGCTGAGCGCCAAGGGGAGAAGCCCCAACATGCTTGCACCATCCACCATGTCTGGGATGCGTCGTCACCTCGGAGGAGAGGCTCGCTGTTCGCAAAATTATTTCTTCTCGATTTTAAAACCCACCGCAAGTGTACGGTTCGCTAACAAGTAGTAAAGTGGACTATGAGTCCAAGTATCGTTTCCAAGAGGATTAAATTAGCTCTAATTAAACTAATGTGACCTTAACCGAATCTAATTGAATGAAAATTTGGTTTAAATATGAAAACCCTAATTTTGGGAGAAATCCCCAATTCGAAACCCTAATTGCAAAGAAAACCCTAATTTCAAAATTGGAAACCCTAAATTCAAAATTTCACTAATCTAATGAAATAAATACGCAACTGAAATGTAAATACGCAATTTTAGAATTATTGTATTGAAATGAATTGAAATGAAATCATTAAGAACTTGAATCCCCAATTGATTATTAAAAAAAACCTAATTTCACAAATTCAACGAATAGATGAACAAAATGCCAATTCAATGTTCCTAAATTATCCAATACACTCTCTCGATATTCAATGTTCCTAAATTATCCAATACACTCTCTCGATATATATTGAATCTACTCTTACACACCACCAGCCTATATTTCTATGGATGATGCAATGTATAGGAATGCATGACTTTTTATGAACATTTTCATGAATTGCATAAAGCATAGAGGTAAGTTTCCATCCCCTATCGGACCCTATGTCGATTTATATTCTATCGAATTTATTCCCCTTCTTTCGAATGCAAAGAATAAATCATCTACAATCACATAATAATTGGCCAAATAATTATGGAAACATTCAACTCATATAAATCAAGCATTTGTCCAATCGAAATTAATATTGAATTTATGAAATAACGGAAATTTAAATCATCAAAAGGTTCATCAAATTCCTAATGAATAAAAACCCTAGCCTATAATCATCATTGCAAAATCAAGAAATTGAAAAACGAAATTAAAAGAAAATAAGAATACACCCGTATGGAATTTCTTCAATCCGTGTGTATAATCTTCAATCCGT
>NC_036256.1:4444975-4446009 GCF_002742605.1 Olea europaea var. sylvestris | reverse complement strand
TCTCTTGACTTCTTTCTTCGATTTCTTCATCTTTTCAACAAATTTTATCTTCCACTTGATGATTGATACCATCAATTCTTATGCCCCTCATTCGGCATATCTTTTGAGTATTTGTGCTTTGGTCCTCCAACTTTCAATTGTCTTCATTTCAGTCCCTCTTCAATATTTTCTTCTTCCATTCATTTTGCTTTGTCATTGAACTCATACTTGGCATGTCTTCCCTCTCGTTTTGCATTTAGCTCAACTTTTCAATATTTGCACCTTTGGTCCTCGAACTATCAAATTGTTGCGTTTTGGTCCTTCTTCGGCTCTTTTCTCCTGAATTCCACAATTTCCATTGAATTACCTACAATGCATAAATTTAACTGGATTAAGTCACAATTCAACCATTTTATCCATGTTTAAGTCATGTTTATGAATCCAAATAAGTGTGTAAAAACACACTTATCACTCGCGTCCCATCTCTGGGCCACCTCGCTTGAACTTCGAGGCGCTAGCACATGCCTTCCTTTAGCCAGGCTGAACGCCAAGGGGAGAAGCCCCAACATGGCTGCACCATCCACCATGTCTGAGATGCGTCGTCACCTCGGAGGAGAGGCTCGCGTCCCATCTCTGGGCCACCTCGGTTGAACTCCGAGGCGCTAGCACATGCCTCCCTTTGGCCAGGCTGAACGCCAAGGGGAGAAGCCCCAACATGGTTGCACCATCCACCATGTCTGAGATGCGTCGTCACCTCGGAGGAGAGGCTCGCGTCCCATCTCTGGACCACCTCGGTTGAACTCCGAGGCGCTAGCACATGCCTCCCTTTGGCCAGGCTGAACGCCAAGGGGAGAAGCCCCAACATGGCTGCACCATCCACCATGTCTGGGATGCGTCGTCACCTCCGAGGAGAGGCTTGCGTCCCATCTCTGGGCCACCTCGCTTGAACTCCGAGGTGCTAGCACATGCCTACTTTTGGCGAGGCTGAACGCCAATGGGAGAAGCCACTTCACGTGAATTCCGAGGTCATACAATTATTATGCTTAAGTTCGGCT
>NC_036256.1:4436891-4443942 GCF_002742605.1 Olea europaea var. sylvestris | reverse complement strand
CCTTTAGTTTTTTGAAAGGCTAAAGCTTTATGTTACAACAATTGAAATGTATGAAGAACACCTCGAATTTTAATTATATTTTTCATATGGGCTAAATTTAATATTGATTATTTAGCATATGAAATAGTCCATGTTCAGCTTTGTCGTCACACTAAAGTCCAAAAGTTAAAGTGATAAACGCAACCCACTTATTCACATAAATGATTTATTTTGCTTACGTGTACTTTTAGAATTTATCGTAAGTTAATTGTTTTAATATTTAAGTATTTTTTTAGCTGATAAAAATATATCAATATTATACTCATTTTGTAGCTTGTATTAAATAACATAAATTGGATTAAGAAGAAATAATTTTGAACTAGTTTATTTTAAGTTATTTTGATAGAAAGAAAAGTATTTTAAGTCCTATATATATTAAATCAAAGGAAAGGTCCTATTCATTGGAATAAAATAAAACACACTATCAGTCATTAAAAAAGAAAAAAAAAAAAGACCTCATGTTACGTACTACTTCGAATTTGAAATGACAATTATAATTTAGAGTCTATTTGGAAGTGATTTTGAGAATTGATTTTTTGACCATTAGGAGAAAAGTAGGGTTCACCTATGAGAGAAGAAGTCAAATATGATGGCTGAAATAGTGAAATAATGGTCAAAAAATCAATTTTTTTGAGCAAAAAATCGCTCTCAAACAAGCTGTTAATAAATACAAAACGTAAATCATTCATTTAGGCAATAAACAATGAATTGTTCTTTTTGAATTTGCCACCCGACTGACTCACTGATTGAAGTAAAGAATATAGGCTTGTTTGGGAGCGATTTTTTCCTTCAAAAAATTGATTTTTTGACCGTTATTTTACTATTCCAGCCGTCATATTTGACTTCTTCTGTTACAGATGGACCCCACTTTTTTTCTAACGGTCAAAAAATCAATTCTTATAATTGACCAATTGAATTTTTAAATTTAACTCTTGTACGTTTTGATTTTAATGGATGTTTTAGTTGATTGGTAGTCATGCAAGAAAATATTGTGTGTATATATAATATATGTGTGGGAAGTATTTTTTTTTCTCTTTACCATGCAAAAAGTGATTCCACACGTTAACACACACACTTCTTGTAAAGAAGTATTGTTTATTTCATCAAACACATTTAGAATTTCACAAGCTGGTTTCCATCCGCTTACAATCATTTTGCCTATTTTTAATTATTATCTCAAGCAATATTTTTAGAATTGAATTCAACTAAGGTAATAATATTTGTGTAAGTGGTAAATTCTTATTTTCTCGATATTTTATAGATTTTGGCATGAAATACAGTAAAGTCTTCAAGTCGATTTTTATGTTAAATCTTATGGGATTGACCGTTAGGTCGAATATGTTAAATCTTTGGGGATGAATCGTTAGGTCAAATATGTAAATTTTACGGGATGTGAAAATTCTTAAGAAATTCCTTGAACTATTGGATATCATGACCGGTTGCTCTAAATCGAGGAAATGTTGGTATGTTATGCCATTTTACATTTATATCATATTAATAAGAATATGCACATATTTTTACTGAGTGTTTTATAAAATACTCGCTTTTACTAATATTTTCGAATTACAATGGGTTGCGTGGATATGTGGAAGATTGATCGAGTGGTGTTTATGGGATCGCCAAGTAAAAGTTTCTAGAAATGATAATTGCAAATTTATATTTGAAAAACATCCTTATTTTAAATTTTTTGCACATTATTTAATAGTTTTTCTTTTGTGTTCGAGCGATTGATGTTCTATGTTAAACTAAATTTATGGGTTGACATTGTAGTATTTCAAGATTTTATTTAATCTGAAAATTTTCACTTAAATTGTTGATTTATCAATATCAAGTTATCGATCAAATTTCAAAATATGAAAAAAAAAATTCTGCTTAAATTAAATAAAGATTATTGATTTTTTGTAACACCTCAAGTCTATTTTTATAAAATAAAAAAAATGAAATAGATTTTGGGACGTTACACGTGCGTATTGCAATAGAGCGAGAATGTCTAATACTATCTTAATGAGGTCTCAAAGAAGGAACAAGAGAAGAGTGTTCGGGAAAATTGGTTATTTGTGTGTAGATTGATGATCAATTACATAATAAAATAACAAATACAAGACAATAATATAACATAAAGTAGAAAAGAGATTTAGAAAGCAACTCTTGGGAGTCACGTAAAAAATGATGTCCTAAAGTCATGTTGCTTCTTCTTCGTATGTGTACTTTTGGTACTATACGGTTCCAAAATAAAAACACATATTGTTCACAGCCGATTCTTCTTCTATCTGCGATACGTGAACGAACTTTTATCGAGTTGTCAAAACTATAGTAAATAATATAGAAGTAAACAGTTAGTTAGTTATTTGCATGTTAACTTTGGGAAAATTTACACAAATCGTTTTGATTGGCGCTGTGATCAGTGTATTTTGTACACTTATTTAGACTAATAAATTGAGGTATTTTTTTTAATGATTTGAATGAGTTATACCTTAGTTATAGGTTAAATATGTTTGTTAGATTGAAATCAATGCAAATGGGCGGAATTGGAATAAGGAACGAAAAACGAGCAAAAACGAAAAAAATTCGACCAATGTGTAAACATTCAACAGTTGATTCAGAGCACAAAATGATGATTGAAGATCATATATGATCAATTGGATGCAATTGGAGGTCAAAGGAGTGAAATATAGTTGAAATGTTTCCACAAATCAATTTCAAACCGAAGAAGTTATGCTCCGAATTTTTAGTCTCAACTTGAGACTCATTTTTCAGATAGCAAACTTTCGAATTGGAAAAATTATTTTTCTAAAAGAATTGTAACTTTTTGAGTTAGTTTTATAATGCATTTTAATCGAACATTGGGAGAGAAAATTATTGTTAAAATACTAAAAACTGCTCAAGGACAACACAACTCAAACCGGCGCGTGCTCGAGATCCAAATTTCATGACCCAAGAGCCACATTGTTCAATGGCGTGCGGACCCTCTTTTCAGAAACAAATCAGCAGTTTCCTTGTGTGATTCAAACTCTTTTGGAATTCAAATTGGACAAGATTTTGACCTATTTTTCGACTCATATAAATAGGGAACAAGAGTTACACATTGAAAAGAAACCATTTTTTTGCCTCTTCATATACAATAGTATCTTCAAATTTATCAAGAATAATTCATTACTTTTGAGACACGAAATCAAGTCTTAGTAAGGAATTAAAGTTCAATTACATCAAGAAATTGAATAATTCAATTTTAGACTGAAAGATCAACATCTTGTGTATTCTTTTGTGATCTGGGTAATATTTTGCTATTATTTTTCTTGTAATTTATATATTAATATGTTACGCTAAATCCATTTTTGTATTGGATGAAAATAAATCCTCTTGTTTTTTAATTTTTAATTCATGAATCCTATTATTCTTTCATGATCTGTTTACGGCGTACTATGCACATCGTAAAAAAGGACCCACTTTTTACGACATTGTTTTATACAACATGTCACTGTACGCCGTAAAGTATTATTCACGGCATACATTGTGTGCCGTAAAAAGCAAACTTTGTTGTAGTGTCATGACTAGTAGTTTAGTATTTCTTCCATCTCTTGATTAATTTTGCATACTCATTGTATTATTTAATTGATGGACCACCAATTAGATAATTAGTTATTTGTTATAGTGTTGGAAGACTTACAGTAAGTTTAGAACGCAACAAAATTAATATATGTTCAATAGATTTGAGGAATAATATTTATCACGTATGTAATCATATAGATACTCTAAAATCTAATGCGTTCTGACCATTCGAATTCGGGCTAAAAACAGATTCGGGTCGTAGTTAGAATATATTTAATTTCTTTGGAAAAGAAAATTATATATCATAACTTTATCGATTGTCAAAAACGCATGAACGAAACTAGATTACAAATCAAAAATTGAAATAGATACCAATAGGCAAATTCGAAATCCAATACAATCATACATAATTTAATAAAAACCAAACTTTTATAGATTTCTTAAATTAATTTAATAAAAAACAAATCAAAATATCTCATTTGTTTTGTATAATTCGAATTTGTACATAACTCGTAAACTTGAATTAAAATTTATTTCTCATGGGACGATACTCTCAAATTATCAATTTTATTACTTGTTAAGGATCCCGTACGTTTATGGATTTCGCACGAATGAGCCTCCTATAAAACCCATGCACCAAATTCTAATTCAAATCGCATTTTATTTCCCTAATACAATATATCAATGTTTTAAAAAGCGATACCTAGGTGCGAAGCACCCCGCCTTGCGCCTTTTTTTTGTTCTTTTTCATTATTTTTTATTTTATTTTTTAATTTTTTCGCTGCTAGGCATGATTTTGATTCTTTTTTTAATAATTAAATTATTTTTAGATTGATTTAAAAATTAAAATAAGAGAAACATTTTTTATGCTTAGGCCTCCCCAAAACTTGACATCTACATTTCATAACGCTTTGCGCTTTTTAGGGTACTGCAAATATATATAGGTCCTACTTAAGTAGAACCTTATAATTGAATAATTACCATAAGTAATTATTTTCGAAGATAATAAAATTAAATTGAGAAGTAAAAATATAAGAAATTATGATTTATAAGCTAACTGAATCATCGCGATACAATAGTGATCCATTTTTAATGAACCCGTCTAGTTAATTATGAATAAATAATAGTAAAATGTCACGACAAAATGTTATGCACTGTATATGTATATATATATGAGAAAAATCTCAAAATATTTGAACTAAATCACTTTCTTCTAGTCGGTCTGATGATGAAACTTTTCGACGAGAAATAAGCCATTGTTGTCCATCTACAAATGAAATATCCATATAAGGAGCAGCTTCAGTTTGCTTCAATTGCTTCCCATATGCCACTCTATATGTATAGTTTGCACCTTCCCCAGAGCACTCGTACTCTCCAAAAAATACTGTTCTGAAATAAGTAAATTTTAATTAATGATAAAACTTATTAATGAACTTTTTAAAGATAATTTAGATAAAAAAAATTAACATACTGGTCTCTAGATGAATCTTTCCAGTCATTCCAGCCATCAGAAGAAACGACGTCGGACATGTATGTTTTGGAGAAAACTACAGTGGCATAAGCCCCCCAAGCTCGTCCAAGCCACACTTTTCCACTGCCTCCAACTTCACAATTTATGAAAGAGAAGCCTGTTTTTTCATTGCCTGAGTTTCTTGCCTGGGCAGTCACAGCTCCGGTGACTCCGCCAGTGACAGATTCTTTTGCTATTGAATTGATCATGCAATCCTGAACCCAGTTTTTATAAATTTTAGACGTTTAATCTTTTATGTGTAGATTGAGTGATCATTGATCATGAACCCTACCTCATAGAGTGATCTACCATTTCCAAAAATGAAATCAATGGATCCCTGGATGAAACACTCTTTAAAATAATGCCTCCCTTGATCATCATTAAGGGTATCTTGTGCACCATAAAATCCGCAGCCGTAGAATGCAGCTTGATCGCCGGAAATTCTGAGTGCCACCGCCTGTCCACCAACTTCTCCAGGTTCCGGTGTAGGAGCTGTGTTCTTTAAAAGAAATACAATAAAACATTATTGCTTCTCTATGACATCACTTGAACAATGTTTTATAGTGCAAGACTAGAACTCGAATCTTTTGTTGAAAGGATCGACAGTACCTGAAAACTAATATTATAGGCTATGAAATCGGCAGAGAAAATGGCGATGGTGGAACTATAAGCTGTTCCTCCAGTAGAATTAGCGGTGTCATTCCAAGAAATAGCCGTGTTAAGATAACCTTGACCTTGTATTATTAAGTTTGTCTTGTTGGAGCTTACAACAATTTTTTCCCTGCCATTATAACACACTAATTCCTTGTCAAACCACCTTGTCTGAACACTAAGAATTAAGCTAAGGTGTCAAAATCGAGGCCACTGATTTGAATAAGTGTTATAATCAATGGTAAAACTGTGTGCTGTCAATATTATGTAAGTGTAGCAAAACTGGAACACAAAAGTGAATCTGTGTTAATATAGAGGAGTCATTCACCTGTAAGTGCCGGAATCAACAATGATGAGAGTTTTACTTGGACTAAAATCAGGAACAGAATCTACTGCCTTTTGCACACTGCTGAAATTCGCACAATGCTTTAAATCCACTGTCAACACACGCGAAACACTGTAATCTGGTATGAGCCTTGATTTCCATATGTCATCGTTACAAGAAGTTTTAGGTTCTTTCTTATGATGATGGTGGTGATGATGACGACGTTGATGTCTTCGAGTAATTCTAATTCTCTCAAGAATCGAAAGGAGTTCTTCTAACCCACTAATTTTCTTGAAAACCCTTCCTAGAAATGTAAGTTCTGAGCTATCATAATCAGTTTTAAACTTACAAAATGCGCTGTGGGATGAGTGGGAACAATATAGAGCAAATACGACGGAAATAAGCACAGTAACAAATGGAGTTAGCCAAAAGATGAAGGTAGTCTTGGTTCTCATTGTTGTATTGAGAATAGTTATGCAGTACGAAGAGACGCGATAGATTGTTTTTATTGTGGAGTAGGGACGGTGAGGATTGACTTAGGAGGTACGAAAAGTATGGTAATTTGGTCTGTGGTTCGAGTGGAGATGGATGATTACATTTTGTGATGAAATAAAAGAGGCTACAGGCGGAAATGGAGATTGCACGCTAAGAAACCTTCAAAAAAGAGATTTTTGGTTTTCAAAACATTGTTTAATTCTCAGAATATGGGGTGTGATGTCTGTTAATGGAGCTTGGGGTCAAAGAGAGCGTATTTTGTTTTAATATATTTTATGTACTTACGATTCTGTGTTGAATGAAAAATGTCCACAGATGATGATGTTCATTTTGTAATTAAAATGGAAAATAATTATATTTGTACATAATGAAGTTACATTGTGATTTTTGCATGTGGATAAGGTGTCAAAAAGAGAGTAAAGATTTTTATTTATTTATTTTTCTTTTTTTGGCCGAAGAAATTCCGATCCAATTATGCATTG
>NC_036256.1:4417567-4436750 GCF_002742605.1 Olea europaea var. sylvestris | reverse complement strand
CGTCCCATCTCTGGGCCACCTCGCTTGAACTCCGAGGTGCTAGCACATGCCTACTTTTGGCGAGGCTGAACGCCAATGGGAGAAGCCACTTCACGTGAATTCCGAGGTCATACAATTATTATGCTTAAGTTCGGCTGCAACAGCATTCGTTGGATCCCTTCAGGTTATAGTTATTATGCTTAAGTAAAGTTCAATTGCTTAACGAGGCTAATACACTTCGGAGAAAAACAGCATGTGATGAAGATAGATTACAGTGAAAAGTGAACTACACTAAGCCCAGTCAATGGTGGAGGTGCCTCGACAGCAGGTGCCTCAGCAGCTTGAGCCTGACGATTCAGCCTTCATAAGCCTCGCAGGATTGGTTTAGTCCATATTACAGAGGAGATTGAAAAAGTATACGCAGCATATCTTTCGAGGCAATTTGTAAGTCCTCACTTATTCTGACACATTTTCTGAGGCAGTTCGTAAGTCCTCATTTATTGGAGCGACTCATATTTCTCGAGGCAATTCGTAAGTTCTCGCCTATTCGAGATCGATACATATTTTCGAGGCAATTCGTAAACCCTCGCTTATTGGAGCTACCCATCTTTCTGAGGCAATCTGTAAGACCTCGCCTATTTGAGAGTTTAGATTTCAAGTCCGACCCGCATATAAATAACACGACTCGGACTTGGGGGACTACTGTTACGCCTATGAATTATCACTCCATATTGGGCCACTTTATTGGACCCGAGCTAGGTCCATTAGTGTTGGGCCTCAAAGCCAAGGCTCTAAGAAGCCTAGCCGAGGCGCCACCGAGGCCATAAAAAGCCCAGCCGAAGTGCCTATTACTTTGCTCACCTCATACTGGGCTCGAACTTAGGCCCATTAACCCGCCTTAGCCCATTTCACATCATTTCTCTATATATATGGATTCAATTCACAAGTTAAGGTATGTTTTACATTCTCTAGCCAAACCCCTATCTCCATACTATTGCACTCTATATATCTATCTCCGTCCGACCGTTGACTTGACCGTCGGAGTGCAAACGGTCGTCGGACCTTCTTCTCGTTCAGCTGCCTTTGCTTCTTGATGGGGTGCTACTTGCGCAGGTTTCGAGGGAGCGAGGCTAGGGTGCCTGTTGGAGCCATTTTTGGAGGTCAACAGGTCTCTTTTCTTGTAAGTATAGATATTTTTAATTTTATATTATGTCTCCATTTAATGTACCTTGTTATCAATAAAATATAAATTAATCTTATTTAAACAACTATATAATGTAAGGTTATGTTAGAAAAAATGTAAGAAAAATCTATATTTTTAACTATATTAATTACATTTTCTTAATTTGTGTCAAAATAGGAACAAAATTATTTTTATGAGACTAAGGTATAGTATTAATTCTATTACCTTTGCATTTAAAAGTTTACATATTTACGACGTGATTTAATATACAACACAATAGATTATATTCTGCACCTGAAAGGGTATCGTATCTCTGACCAAAATTGTAAATACTAATGAAAAAGGGTAAAAAAGGAAAAAGAGTAGAAGAATTAAAAAGTCCTATCACTAAAGCCTATCAACTTACAGAAAATCATAAAACTGCAAAAAATAAAACAAAAATAAAAGAATAAATAAATAAATAAATAAATAAGCAAAATTATTGACTAATTAGTTGCTTAAGCTGTCTGTGAGTACAGATAGAAACGACCCTACGACGAAAATTGGGGGAGCTGGCAAATACTTTCTCGAAGCAATTCTTTGAGAGTCCTGAAACGGCATGGCAACATTTTGTATGCACTGTAATTAGGGGGAGAAAAGCCATGAGTACAGGAAAATGTTGATCAAATTCATACAGATACTGTTGTGGCGGTACATGATTAGCGTATTTTTTCTTCGCTATGTGTTGTCTTTCAAAATTTTCTGTCAAAATTCCCTGTACTTTTAGCATGATTGTTTTGCGCTTTATATTAAAAAATAAACGTGCTTGGGGCGCAGGCTCGGTCGGAGACTGTAATAATTTATTTATTATTTTTTTTAAGAAGATATGAGGTCTCATATGCAACCATTCACAAATCTTAAAGCTGCTCAAGTGATATTGTTGGTGTATTTGGTGGATTGTAATGGGCTGGAGGTGGAGGTGGTGGAGTTATGGATGGGTGGCAGGGATTGTTATGGTTGTGGTTGTTATGGCCACGGTTGTAATGGCGGTGGTTGCAATGACGATTGCTAACCCATCACTGATGTTGGAGAAAAACGAGTAATTTATGTATAGATTATCAATTAAAATAACAAATTTAAATAAGATAAAACTTAAGAAGGAAGTTAGAAAGGTTGGCCTAAAAGAGTTGTGAAAAACGCTATCCAAAAATCTTTTACAAATTCATGGAGTTGTCAAAACTTTATGAATAGTATGATACATATAAAAAATTACCCTTCAACTTGTGTTTTCCAAGATATATTTTACAATGAAATATTCTCTCATTTTATAGTGTAATATTCAATCCCAAGAATAACGAAAATTGATTCATTAAAATAAGAGTTACAATTAAAAAATATGAATTTTTAAGTTTGTATTAAAACTTAATTAAAAAAAAACCTTAAAATTAAACTTACCCTTTAGTTTTTTGAAAGGCTAAAGCTTTATGTTACAACAATTGAAATGTATGAAGAACACCTCGAATTTTAATTATATTTTTTATATGGGCTAAATTTAATATTGATTATTTAGCATATGAAATAGTCCATGTTCAGCCTTGTCGTCACACTAAAGTCCAAAAGTTAAAGTGATAAACGCAACCCACTTATTCACATAAATGATTTATTTTGCTTACGTGTACTTTTAAAATTTATCGTAAGTTAATTGTTTTAATATTTAAGTATTTTTTTAGCTGATAAAAATATATCAATATTATACTCATTTTGTAGCTTGTATTAAATAACATAAATTGGATTAAGAAGAAATAATTTTGAACTAGTTTATTTTAAGTTATTTTGATAGAAAGAAAAGTATTTTAAGTCCTATATATATTAAATCAAAGGAAAGGTCCTATTCATTGGAATAAAATAAAACACACTATCAGTCATTAAAAAAGAAAAAAAAAAGACCTCATGTTAGGTACTACTTCGAATTTGAAATGACAATTATAATTTAGAGTCTGTTTGGGAGTGATTTTGAAAATTGATTTTTTGACCATTAGGAGAAAAATGGGGTTCACCTATGAGAGAAGAAGTCAAATATGACGGCTGAAATAGTGAAATAACAGTCAAAAAATCAATTTTTTTGAGCAAAAAATCGCTCTCAAACAAGCTGTTAATAAATACAAAACGTAAATCATTCATTTAGGCAATAAACAATGAATTGTTCTTTTTGAATTTGCCACCCGACTGACTCACTGATTGAAGTAAAGAATATAGGCTTGTTTGTGAGCGATTTTTTCCTTCAAAAAATTGATTTTTTGACCGTTATTTTACTATTCCAGCCGTCATATTTGACTTCTTCTCTCACAGATGGACCCCACTTTTCTTCTAACGGTCAAAAAATCAATTCTTATAATTGACCAATTGAATTTTTAAATTTAACTCTTGTACGTTTTGATTTTAATGGATGTTTTAGTTGATTGGTAGTCATACAAGAAAATATTGTGTGTATATATAATATATGTGTGGGAAGTATTTTTTTTTTTTTCTCTTTACCATGCAAAAAGTGATTCCACACGTTAACACACACACTTCTTGTAAAGGAGTATTGTTTATTTCATCAAACACATTTAAAATTTCACAAGCTGGTTTCCATCCGCTTACAATCATTTTGCCTATTTTTAATTATTATCTCAAGCAATATTTTTAGAATTGAATTCAACTAAGGTAATAATATTTGTGTAAGTGGTAAATTCTTATTTTCTCGATATTTTATAGATTTTGGCATGAAATACAGTAAAGTCTTCAAGTCGATTTTTATGTTAAATCTTATGGGATTGATCGTTAGGTCGAATATGTTAAATCTTTGGGGATGAATCGTTAGGTCAAATATGTAAATTTTACGGGATGTGAAAATTCTTAAGAAATTCCTTGAACTATTGGATATCATGACCGGTTGCTCTAAATCGAAGAAAGGTTGGTATGTTATGCCATTTTACATTTATATCATATTAATAAGAATATGCACATATTTTTACTGAGTGTTTTATAAAATACTCGCTTTTACAAATATTTTCGAATTACAATGGGTCGCGTGGATACGTGGAAGATTGATCGAGTGGTGTTTATGGGATTGCCAAGTAAAAGTTTCTAGAAATGATAATTGCAAATTTATATTCGAAAAACATCCTTATTTTAAATTTTTTGCACATTATTTAATAGTTTTTCTTTTGTGTTCGAGCGATTGATGTTCTATGTTAAACTAAATTTATGGGTTGACATTGTAGTATTTCAAGATTTTATTTAATCTGAAAATTTTCACTTAAATTGTTGATTTATCAATATCAAGTTATCGATCAAATTTCAAAATATGAAAAAAAAAATTCTGCTTAAATTAAATAAAGATTATTGATTTTTTGTAACACCTCAAGTCTATTTTTATAAAATAAAAAAAATGAAATAGATTTTGGGGCGTTACACGTGCGTATTGCAATAGAGCAAGAATGTCTAATACTATCTTAATGAGGTCTCAAAGAAGGAACAAGAGAAGAGTGTTCGGGAAAATTGGTGATTTGTGTGTAGATTGATGATCAATTACATAATAAAATAACAAATACAAGACAATAATATAACATAAAGTAGAAAAGAGATTTAGAAAGCAACTCTTGGGAGTCACGTAAAAAATGATGTCCTAAAGTCATGTTGCTTCTTCTTCGTATGTGTACTTTTGGTACTATACGGTTCCAAAATAAAAACACATATTGTTCACAGTCGATTCTTCTTCTATCTGCGATAAGTGAACGAACTTTTATCGAGTTGTCAAAACTATAGTAAATAATATAGAAGTAAACAGTTAGTTAATTATTTGCATGTTAACTTTGGGAAAATTTACACAAATCGTTTTGATTGGCGCTGTGATCAGTGTATTTTGTACACTTATTTAGACTAATAAATTGAGGTATTTTTTTAATGATTTGAATGAGTTATACCTTAGTTATATGTTAAATATGTTTGTTAGATTGAAATCAATGCAAATGGGCGGAATTGGAATAAGGAACGAAAAACGAGCAAAAACGAAAAAAATTCGACCAATGTGTAAACATTCAACAGTTGATTCAGAGCATAAAATGATGATTGAAGATCATATATGATCAATTGGATGCAATTGGAGGTCAAAGGAGTGAAATATATTTGAAATGTTTCCACAAATCAATTTCAAACCGAAGAAGTTATACTCCGAATTTTTAGTCTCAACTTGAGACTCATTTTTCAGATAGCAAACTTTTGAATTGGAAAAATTATTTTTCTAAAAGAATTGTAACTCTTTGAGTTAGTTTTATAATGCATTTTAATCGAACATTGGGAGAGAAAATTATTGTTAAAATACTAAAAACTGCTCAAGGACAACACAACTCAAGCCGGCGCGTGCTCGAGATCCAAATTTCATGACCCAAGAGCCACATTGTTCAATGGCGTGCGGAGCCTCTTTTCAGAAACAAATCAGCAGTTTCCTTGTGTGATTCAAACTCTTTTGGAATTCAAATTGGACAAGATTTTGACCTATTTTTCGACTCATATAAATAGGGAACAAGAGTTACACATTGAAAAGAAACCATTTTTTTGCCTCTTCATATACAATAGTATCTTCAAATTTATCAAGAATAAGATGTCAATTCATTACTTTTGAGACACGAAATCAAGTCTTAGTAAGGAATTAAAGTTCAATTACATCAAGAAATTGAATAATTCAATTTTAGACTGAAAGATCAACATCTTGTGTATTCTTTTGTGATCTGGGTAATATTTTGCTATTATTTTTCTTGTAATTTATATATTAATATGTTACGCTAAATCCATTTTTGTATTGGATGAAAATAAATCCTCTTGTTTTTTAATTTTTAATTCATGAATCCTATTATTCTTTCATGATCTGTTTACGACGTACTATGCACATCGTAAAAAAGGACCCACTTTTTACGACATTGTTTTATACAGCATGTCACTGTACGCTGTAAAGTATTATTCACGGCATACATTGTGTGCCGTAAAAAGCAAACTTTGTTGTAGTGTCATGACTAGTAGTTTAGTATTTCTTCCATCTCTTGATTAATTTTGCATACCCATTGTATTATTTAATTGATGGACCACCAATTAGATAATTAGTTATTTGTTATAGTGTTGGAAGACTTACAGTAAGTTTAGAACGCAACAAAATTAATATATGTTCAATAGATTTGAGGAATAATATTTATCACGTACGTAATCATATAGATACTCTAAAATCTAATGCGTTCTGACCATTCGAATTCGAGCTAAAAACAGATTCGGGTCGTAGTTATAATATATTTAATTTCTTTGGAAAAGAAAATTATATATCATAACTTTATCGATTGTCAAAAACGCATGAATGAAACTAGATTACAAATCAAAAATTGAAATAGATACCAATAGGCAAATTCGAAATCCAATACAATCATACATAATTTAATAAAAACCAAACTTTTATAGATTTCTTAAATTAATTTAATAAAAAACAAATCAAAATATCTCATTTGTTTTGTATAATTCGAATTTGTACATAACTCGTAAACTTGAATTAAAATTTATTTCTCATGGGACGATACTCTCAAATTATCAATTTTATTACTTGTTAAGGATCCCGTACGTTTATGGATTTCGCACGAATGAGCCTCCTATAAAACCCATGCACCAAATTCTAATTCAAATCGCATTTTATTTCCCTAATACAATATATCAATGTTTTAAAAAGCGATACCTAGGTGCGAAGCACCCCGCCTTGCGCCTTTTTTTTGTTCTTTTTCATTATTTTTTATTTTATTTTTTAATTTTTTCGCTGCTAGGCATGATTTTGATTCTTTTTTTAATAATTAAATTATTTTTAGATTGATTTAAAAATTAAAATAAGAGAAACATTTTTTATGCTTAGGCCTCCCCAAAACTTGACATCTACATTTCATAACGCTTTGCGCTTTTTAGGGTACTGCAAATATATATAGGTCCTACTTAAGTAAAACCTTATAATTGAATAATTACCATAAGTAATTATTTTCGAAGATAATAAAATTAAATTGAGAAGTAAAAATATAAGAAATTATGGTTTATAAGCTAACTGAATCATCGCGATACAATAGTGATCCATTTTTAATGAACCCGTCTAGTTAATTATGAATAAATAATAGTAAAATGTCACGACAAAATGTTATGCACTGTATATGTATATATATATGAGAAAAATCTCAAAATATTTGAACTAAATCACTTTCTTCTAGTCGGTCTGATGATGAAACTTTTCGACGAGAAATAAGCCATTGTTGTCCATCTACAAATGAAATATCCATATAAGGAGCAGCTTCAGTTTGCTTCAATTGCTTCCCATATGCCACTCTATATGTATAGTTTGCTCCTTCCCCAGAGCACTCGTACTCTCCAAAAAATACTGTTCTGAAATAAGTAAATTTTAATTAATGATAAAACTTATTAATGAACTTTTTAAAGATAATTTAGATAAAAAAAATTAACATACTGGTCTCTAGATGAATCTTTCCAGTCATTCCAGCCATCAGAAGAAACGACGTCGGACATGTATGTTTTGGAGAAAACTACAGTGGCATAAGCCCCCCAAGCTCGTCCAAGCCACACTTTTCCACTGCCTCCAACTTCACAATTTATGAAAGAGAAGCCTGTTTTTTCATTGCCTGAGTTTCTTGCCTGGGCAGTCACAGCTCCGGTGACTCCGCCAGTGACAGATTCTTTTGCTATTGAATTGATCATGCAATCCTGAACCCAGTTTTTATAAATTTTAGACGTTTAATCTTTTATGTGTAGATTGAGTGATCATTGATCATGAACCCTACCTCATAGAGTGATCTACCATTTCCAAAAATGAAATCAATGGATCCCTGGATGAAACACTCTTTAAAATAATGCCTCCCTTGATCATCATTAAGGGTATCTTGTGCACCATAAAATCCGCAGCCGTAGAATGCAGCTTGATCGCCGGAAATTCTGAGTGCCACCGCCTGTCCACCAACTTCTCCAGGTTCCGGTGTAGGGGCTGTGTTCTTTAAAAGAAATACAATAAAACATTATTGCTTCTCTATGACATCACTTGAACAATGTTTTATAGTGCAAGACTAGAACTCGAATCTTTTGTTGAAAGGATCGACAGTACCTGAAAACTAATATTATAGGCTATGAAATCGGCAGAGAAAATGGCGATGGTGGAACTATAAGCTGTTCCTCCAGTAGAATTAGCGGTGTCATTCCAAGAAATAGCCGTGTTAAGATAACCTTGACCTTGTATTATTAAGTTTGTCTTGTTGGAGCTTACAACAATTTTTTCCCTGCCATTATAACACACTAATTCCTTGTCAAACCACCTTGTCTGAACACTAAGAATTAAGCTAAGGTGTCAAAATCGAGGCCACTGATTTGAATAAGTGTTATAATCAATGGTAAAACTGTGTGCTGTCAATATTATGTAAGTGTAGCAAAACTGGAACACAAAAGTGAATCTGTGTTAATATAGAGGAGTCATTCACCTGTAAGTGCCGGAATCAACAATGATGAGAGTTTTACTTGGACTAAAATCAGGAACAGAATCTACTGCCTTTTGCACACTGCTGAAATTCGCACAATGCTTTAAATCCACTGTCAACACACGCGAAACACTGTAATCTGGTATGAGCCTTGATTTCCATATGTCATCGTTACAAGAAGTTTTAGGTTCTTTCTTATGATGATGGTGGTGATGATGACGACGTTGATGTCTTCGAGTAATTCTAATTCTCTCAAGAATCGAAAGAAGTTCTTCTAACCCACTAATTTTCTTGAAAACCCTTCCTAGAAATGTAAGTTCTGAGCTATCATAATCAGTTTTAAACTTACAAAATGCGCTGTGGGATGAGTGGGAACAATATAGAGCAAATACGACGGAAATAAGCACAGTAACAAATGGAGTTAGCCAAAAGATGAAGGTAGTCTTGGTTCTCATTGTTGTATTGAGAATAGTTATGCAGTACGAAGAGACGCGATAGATTGTTTTTATTGTGGAGTAGGGACGGTGAGGATTGACTTAGGAGGTACGAAAAGTATGGTAATTTGGTCTGTGGTTCGAGTGGAGATGGATGATTACATTTTGTGATGAAATAAAAGAGGCTACAGGCGGAAATGGAGATTGCACGCTAAGAAACCTTCAAAAAAGAGATTTTTGGTTTTCAAAACATTGTTTAATTCTCAGAATATGGGGTGTGATGTCTGTTAATGGAGCTTGGGGTCAAAGAGAGCGTATTTTGTTTTAATATATTTTATGTACTTACGATTCTGTGTTGAATGAAAAATGTCCACAGATGATGATGTTCATTTTGTAATTAAAATGGAAAATAATCATATTTGTACATAATGAAGTTACATTGTGATTTTTGCATGTGGATAAGGTGTCAAAAAGAGAGTAAAGATTTTTATTTATTTATTTTTCTTTTTTTGGCCGAAGAAATTCCGATCCAATTATGCATTGCCACCAGAGCCGGTTCTGTAATTGTCGAGGTCTGAGGCGAAGTCCGTAAATTAGGCCCCTCGACGAAATCAACATAAATGCAAAACTCAACGGTTTATTACGCGACCCATTACTAATTTAAAAAATTAACATTAATACAATAACGAAATATATTATAGAAAAGATTTATATTATAAACTATCAAAACCATCAATGTTTCAAACGGTTAGTTAAATACTATTTGTCTTGCTGTTTTAGAGGCAAAAATATCAATCAAATCTGAATAATTTAGCCGTTCAACCATTTCTCTCTATTGATAACATAGCCAACCCATTTAATCTCTCTTGTGACATAGTTGATCGGAGATAGGTCTTGATCAACTTCAATTTCGAGAAACTTCTTTTTACAGATGCAACTGTAACCAGTATAGTTAACAAAATTTTGTATGCAATATAAATATTTTGAAAACAAACATTCAATGTCTTCAAATATTGTAGCACTTCAATTGCGCTTGTTGCTTCACTTGTATATAACATTTCAAGACTTGTAACTCCGAACATAAATCATCTCCATTAATGTCCAAATGCCCATCATGTTGAAGATATTTCTCAAGATTCATACAAAAGTTCAACAAACTTGAACAAGTTGCACCCCTTAACCTCTTCAAATTAAACAAAAATCCAAATATGTCATCATATTGTTTGAATTGTTCAAATCGAGTTCCCAGAGAAGATAGAGCTCGATCAATTATAAAAAGAAAATACTCAATTCTAAAATATTCTTATGATGATTGCTATACCTTATCACTATGGCTTTCATCGAATTGTTTTTTCTTCGAATTATGCGTTTTTTTTGTAAATATAGCTTCAATTCTCATTTCGCTTGCCTTTTTTCTCGCTTCGTCCTTGACAATGACAAATTCAATGTCTCTATAATTTTCAAAAAATGAAACAAGTTCTTACAAGAGGTCGATAGTATAATCAATATCCATGGTTTCAGTTTGCAGAAATTTACTTACAATATTGACAGCATGCAATAACCTGTACCAAATTATCATGCCAAGCAAGAACTCAAAATTCTGAAGTTCATGTGTTGCTAACGGCTCGACTTCACTCTTCACTTTAGGATCTTCATTACTTTCTGCCAAATCAAGTAATGCATCTCTTATCTGTGTAGTTTGCTCCAATATAGGCTTTACACTCTCAACATGACTTGCCCAACATGTTTGCGACAATGGCTTCACTGTTAACCCTTGTACATTATCTTTGAAAATTTTCCATCGCTTAGTAGAAGAGGAAAACAATGTGTAGATGCGTTGTATCACTCCGAAGAAGGATACAGTTTTGGAACAACAATTCACCATATCACATAATACTAGATTTAGACTATGAGCACCACATGGAGTATAGAAAGCTCAGGGATTCATTTCATGTATTCTTTTTTGTACACCTTTGTGCTTCCCGCTCATATTAGATCTATTGTCATACCCTTGCCCTTTAATGTCATCAATATATAGATCGAGTTTTATCAAAGTCTTTTGAAGCTCAATTGTAAGTCCTAGTCCTGTTGTGTCATCTACCTTAAAAAATTCAAGCCAATGTTCTTCAACTGTAGGTGAGTTTGCCAAATCATCTACAAATCATACAATTAAATACATTTGCTCCTTGTGACTTGCATCTGGAGTACAATCAACTATAATTGCAAAATATTTTGCATGTTTAACTTTCTTGACAATTGAACTTCTCCCCTCATTAGCCAACAATTGTATCAACTCATGCTGGATCTCTTTGCCAAGATTTGTATATTGAATCTCTCTTGCTTTAGCCCGCCCAAGGTGCTCTTGTATTACTGGATCAAACTCACTAACTATTTCCACCATTTGTAAAAATAGGCCTTTGTTCTCAACATGTGGCCTCTCATCATCTCCTCGAAGTGGCAAAGTGTTTTTCGTGAGTCTTTTCACAACAACGATTATCCTTGTTTATATATGTCTCCAATGTTCCCTTTCTGCATCACTCAACAATTGAACGCTTTTATCAATTGTAATTTTTGATCGAAGCCTATTTTTCAATTCAATCCAGCTAGTCATGCGACGTAAGTGCTCCTTATTTCATTCATGACTTTTAACCGACCGATGCAAATTATGCTAATCTTTGAATCCATCATTACCTAGTTGGCCAACTTTGGTGGTGTTTTAAACAACTTGCAACAAAAGCAGAATATCATGTCCGTAGACACTAAAAATACTAGCCATCATCTATCAACTGTTTGTCCATTTGATAGTAATCACTTATATTGTGAAGAATCAAAATGTCTATTTGTACAGTCTCTCGGAAACAAGATGTCATCAACTCTTCTTGGACCCCTTTCAACTAAGTAATCCCTTGTTCTTTGATCAATGATTTTCCAATTCTCGAGATCATCTAAATTTAGAATGTAAGAACCATCTTCTCCATTATTAGAGGCAGGTTTCATCACTTCTTCTTCCTTATCATCTACTTTGTTAACGTACGCAGGTTGACTCACTTCTTCATCAACATGGACATGTTAAATCTCTACTTCACCCTCATTCAACGCATTCACATTGTCACTTTTGAAGTACTTGTTAATATCCCTTGCTTGACTTTGAATTAATGCAATTTCATTTCATTTCCTTTTCCTCTTTTGAGCACCAGACTCGTATTTAGGAGCCATAGTGTAGGAGTGTATATCTAATGTCCAATGATTAGCCTAAAAAATAATTACAAAATAACTCAATCAACTCACAATTATAGTTTCCAATATAATTACTACGTGCGCCTGTGCAATTGTTCATCGTACAATAAGTAATCATATAAGCCGACAAGGCTGCAAACATTTACAATCTCTTCAATAACAACTTAGGGTAAGCCATTGCTTACCTGACAAATGGAATTTTGACGAAAATTGTGGAATTACACCCTTGAAAATGATCCCATTTTCTGAACTAGTGGTAAGATGATCTCAATTTTTAGATTGTGTCAACGATGCTCTAGCATAACAAAAAGAAGCAGGTAAGGAAATAATAAGGGTACGATGGATTAAAATGAAAGAAATAACAAGTATATGATAAATTATAAAACTTCAATTTAGTTAAAACATGGGATGTTACTGGATGTAACCTCGGTAAATAGAAAAAGACATTGCCACATTAGTAGTCAAAGTTGTTCCCTCCCCAAACAATGATAACTTCATCGGTCAAAATGAACAAAAAGTGAGAGAATTGACTCTAGTTATGACTGATGCAAAACGGTTAAATAAAATTTCTTCATATCACTTGTTGTTGTTTCATAGGGTTTATTTGCCTTAGATCTTTCTCCATATTTAGAATGGAGAAACAAAGTGGTAAAGAAGGGAGCAGGATTTCCCCATTATTTAAACAATTACATGATACTGAAATTTCTCGTCACAAATTTTCCCACTTCGTCGATCTTCTACTCTATCTTCTCTCCCCTTCTATCTCTCTCGTTTTGCATTAGGTATTCTTTCTAATTGAATCAGAGAACCACAAGTTTAACTAGATTAGAAAAGGAAAAAAATGTTATTCATTTGAGTATCTAAATATAAACAAGAACCATACCACTTAGTTACACAAAAAGGCATTTAAACCATTAATCAGCTGAAGTGTGTAGTACTAATACCATTTAGGCTTTAGCATAGATATACGGTTGAGATCTGAGGCCAAAAGGTTGAATATGAAACGATGAAAGAACTCTCTAATTGCTCAGTCTGGTACTCCAATAATTTACTTGAATTAGCCAATTAGGTAACTACAATTTACAAGCGTTGAAGCAATAACTAATAAGCCAATAATATCAATGAGTACGGAGTGTACCAAGTCCAAGAGAAGAGGCCCTAGGGCCAATCGGCCAAGAGGCAACAGCTGCAGGCCTTCGACAGTTATACTTGATAGACTGAAAGCTCAGGAATCCAGGATGATGATAGCTCAGAGAATTCGATATGCAATCACATCTTCTTCCTGGAAAATGAATGAAGAGGATAATGGACACTGATGAGTTACACAAGTATAGAGTTTGGGTTTGTGTGAATATTTGCAAGGCACACATACTATTACTCTCTTTCTATAACACTAGCTCTTCTAAACTCCATCTTTGGAATATTGAATGAGGCTGGTGAATGTGCAAAAAAAAAAATTTCACCCTGTACACAAATATATACTTCTACCTTTACTGTTCTGCCAGGAAGTAATATAAATTCTTTTACTATTTTTGTTAATGACACTTATTAATTTAAGATTTTAATTTGAATTATGGTTTAAATTAGATTATATCTAGTTTAATCACTTTTCATACCTTGTTTATTTATTGTCGATAATGAATAAACATTCTATGGTAATTAATTTACATATAATAATTGGGAAGGAAAATATTTTATTCAAAAGTTTTGATAAATCATTCAAATAAATATTTTGTTTATGTAATTAATGTTCGATTATTGTTATTTGTTAGTCACCATAGTAACCAAACCTTATGGTATTGCAAACACTAAATTACATAATTTATTTGTCAATTACTCTTGATAGTTTGATACTTATAAATGAAGATGACATTAGGATTATTATTGTCAAGAGTATATTGACGTTCATTGATTATAAAATTGTTATGGATCGTCCAAAGGTTGATCAGTTAATTTTCTTAATTTTGAATGTGATAGTAGTTAATTGATATACTTAGTTAGATGTGTTCTATATATCCAAAGATAGCAAGCATGTTTGATTAGAGTGTATTTAATTACCAATTAAGTGAAATTAAATTAGCATCATTATGTTTATTACGATAACATAGTACCACCCAAATGAGAACTACAATATAAATTAAATGTTATGTTATCTAAATCTAAATTTAAGTATTTAAGTCAAAATTCAAAGCATTAATTTTAGACCATTTTATATTTTGTAGTACTAATTTCGTTTATCTGCATTTACATGCTTCATCTATACTATTGTTCAATGGGCTCAATTTCTCTGACTAGTGTGAACAAGTTCAATTCAACTTGAGTGTTTTGGACTTAGACTTGGCACTTCAGGTTGAGAAACCAGCTTATCTCACTGATGAGAGCAGTACTAATGAAAGAAGTTTCAATAAGGCTTGTAAAAGATAAAATAGATTAAGTATAATATTTATGCCGATGACCTTAGCAAAGAATATCAAGTCCACTATCCCTAAATTTGAGATTGTTAAGGAATATATATGAAGTTTGTGGAAAAAAAATTCTCAAACAGNAGTGTTTTGGACTTAGACTTGGCACTTCAGGTTGAGAAACCAGCTTATCTCACTGATGAGAGCAGTACTAATGAAAGAAGTTTCAATAAGGCTTGTAAAAGATAAAATAGATTAAGTATAATATTTATGCCGATGACCTTAGCAAAGAATATCAAGTCCACTATCCCTAAATTTGAGATTGTTAAGGAATATATATGAAGTTTGTGGAAAAAAAATTCTCAAACAGCTGATAAGTCACTTGTTGGCACACTGATGGGTATCTTTAACCACCATGAAATTTGATGGTTATTGTACCATGCATGAGCATGTTATTGAAATGAGTAACATTACAAGAAGACTTAAGACTCTTAGGATGATTGTGGATGAGAGCTTCTTGGTATAGTTTATCATTAACTCCAAACCTCCTGAGTATGGTCCATTTCAAATGAAATATAATACTTTAAAGGACAAATGGAATGAGAATGAATAGCACATAGACAATGTTTAAGAATCAAGGAACTCATTCTTTTCATCTCATAAGTCATCAAGAAGTTGGAAAGAAATATAAGAAAAGGTCTGGAAAGCGCATTAAGCAAGGCCCACTAAAGATAAATGAGTCTTCTGTCCTAATTCAGAAAAAGGAATAGAAGAAAGATACGAGTCATTTCTGTCGCAAAATCGAGGCACTATAGAAAAGGACTGCTTGAATGTAAGGCATGCTTCAAATGTAAAGTTAAAATTATTTCTTATATATGTTTTGATTCCGAATATACCATTCAAGTTACCAATACGATGCAGGGATTCCTTTCATTATAGACCAAAAATTTTTGTCCTCATAGGCAATAAAGTCAAAGCTCCTGCTAAAGCCATTTAAACCTATCATTTTATTTTAGATATTAGGCATCATTTAGATTTATTTCAAACTCTTTTTGTACCTTCTATTTCTAGCAATTTAGTTTCTTTTTTGAAACTTGATTTCGTTCACTACCCAAAAAAAAAAAAAAAAAAAAAAAAAAAGCTTCAGGCACGGATTTTCCATTCTTGAAACCACGATATCCGTTGCTATTACTCTATACCAATCAAATATTAGCAACCACAAATCCGTTGTTAATTTGAGAATCGTTGATAGTTACCAACGGATCACACCGTAGGTAAGAGTAAACATTTTACCAACGAATTCCGTTTGTAAAGCGTGAATCTTTTATTAACGAAATTTTCGTTGGTAAAAATCTTAATCAATACTAATCGACTTTCTATTGGTAAATGTCTACTATTAAAATTAGTAAAAATCAATGTTGCAAATAGCCGCATAGGTGAGAGGTATGGTAAAGAAAAATATTTATTTATTTTTATTATTGTTATTATTATTTATTTAATAATTATGCTTCTTTCTTCTTTTAAACTTTTACCGAACTGAATTGAAAGTCCAAAATATTGTTTAGCCACTTATTGGATCACAAATTTATAGAGGGCTACTCCAAAGACTTTGTTGTGAACTTTCGATATGGGATAAGTGAATTACTTTTATCAACGGATGTAATTCGTTGGTAATATTCAGTACGTCACCTACGGAATATCCGTAGGTAAAAGATCCAAATGTTAAACGGTTACATGAGGTACAAAATATCTGTTGCTAAAGAGATATCATCGTTATTAATGAAAAATTCGTTGCTGATTATCGTAGTTGAAAGTGAATTGTTTTTACAAACGAATAATCTGTTTCTAATTACTAACGAATTGCATCCATCACCTACGGATATTCCATAGGTGAAAGGTTCAAAAGACTCCTTTTGGACTATGGATTGGAAGGAAACCAGTTTAATGCACCTATATGTTTAGGGTTGCCATGTAAAAGCAAGAATCTATAATCCACATGAAAATAAGCTGGACTAAAGATCAATCAGTGAATTTTTCATTTGTTATCTAAAAAATTGAAGGGTATGGATTTTATTGTCGTAACCATAATATTAGTAACCTAAGTAATATTATTAATGAATTAATTAAAGTGGTTTATTATTATTAAAATCTTATTGACCCATTGAGAAGTGACAGTTTTATAACCGTTCACTTTGATTGAAAGTATGTAATTTTATGGCTCATGGAGAAATGCCTCTTTGCCAAGTGGCATCACGGACAAGGTTATCCTACCTTTCCTATTTTAGATCATATTCTTTCTAGTTATAATTTAGATTCATCTTTTTCTATGACTTTAGATTTTTCGTGTAATGCATGTTGAAGTAATAAGAGTCACAGACATTCTTTTTCCAAATCTACTCTAATTTCTCATCGACCTCTTCAAATAATTTTATCTGATGTGCAGACTTCACCTATTATATCTCATGATAGCTTCAAATACTATGTTATTATTATTATTATTAATTTTTTTTATCATTTTATAAAGCATTTTTAGCTTTATCCTCGCAAACAAAAATCAAAAGTAAAAATATGTTTATTAGATTTAAAGTCACGTAAAAAACACTTCAATCAGAACATCAATGTTTTGTATTAGGATAATGGTGGTGAATATGTTGCTCCTGCTAATTTTCCCTCTCGTCATGGTATATCACATCTTACTTCTTTGTCCCATACACCCGAACACAATGGTTTTTCTGAGTGGCGTCATCTTCACATTGTTGAAATACATCTGACTTTACTCTCTCATGCACATATTCCTTTAACTTATTGGTCACATGAATTTGCTATTGCGGTTTACTTAATAAATTGTATGGCAACTCCGACATTAAATTTCAGTTCTCCTTATGAAAAGATTTTTGGTGTTCCTCCTAATTATTCTAAACTCAATGTATTTGGTTGCTTGTATTATCCTTCATTTTGCCCTTATACTACTCACAAGCGTGATTGTCGCTCCAAAACATGTTTTTTCTTGGATATTCTGTAACTCAAAGTGCGTAGTTCTGTTATGATCAATCTACATTAAAACTCTATGTTTCTAGACATGTTAGATTTGTTGAGTCAATTTTTCCATTTTCTTCTTTATCTACTCAAATGTCACGTCCTGATTCTCCACTATTTTTACATGGATTCCACTGTTAATTAAAATCAACACTTCTAATTCTTTGCTGCCACTTATGTCTCTAAAGTTGATATTCAACGACATCTTCAGTGTGAAGCTTCAACACAATCAACTACCTCAATTAACCTTCCCAACCTTACTACAAATCATACCCAAAACCAACATGTTCAAACAACCTCTACCATAAATCTTCAATTAACCACAACTCAATCAACCTTCTCAATCAAGACCAGACCATCCTTTGTATTCCCGAGCAAAAACAACATTCATAAACCAATTCAAAAGCTCAATCTTCATACCCAACTATCCAAATCCAATTATGTTGAACCCACCACTATGACATAAGCTCTCAAAGATCATAAATGGCATTGGGCCATGTCTGAAGAATATGATGCCTTTGTTTGGAATGGGACTTGGGAGCTAATACCCTCTAATCCTAGCCAAAATGTTGTAGGTTACAAATGGATTTTTAGAACTAAGCATAAATCTGATGGTTCTGCCGACAGGCTTAAAGCTCGTTTGGTTGTGAAACGATTTCATCAACATCCAAGTGTTGATTATCATGATACCTTCAGCCCCGTGCTTAAGTCCGCACCATTCAACTCTTTCTTAGTCTTGCTGCTAGCCATCGATGGTCACTTTGTCATCTTGATATTAATAATGCTTTTTGCAAGATTGTCTAGTGAAAATGTGTTTATGCACCAACCGATGGGTTTCATTGATCAAACTCTCTTTCATATATATGCAAATTTAGAAAATCTATTTATGGTTTGTAGCGAAAGCTCTCTCATAAGGATTTTCAAACGGTGGTTTTCCAGGCCCAGTCCAACGTATCTTTCTCAACCAACAACCAGTCCAATTGGCTCCAAACCACAACCAATTGATTCACATTGGTTGCTATGCAATCTTACCTACGTAGGACAAGAAATGATGATGATTTATGGCCACAAAAGCTAGGAGAAGACATCATATAGGTATACTATGAAAGAACCACCAATTGCACACGTTATACAAGCATTCTGGACACTTCTGGACACCTTTTTCTTACACAAAAGGGGGGCAGCCGGGATTCACTATTTCTTCTATCAAAATCACACAAAACATCATATGAAAGTGGCTAGGGTTATAGCCAAATATATACTCTAGGGTTAGACTTTAAGTTGGGCCATTAAAGGGGTAAACGGGTCAAGATTCAAGTCATCCAGAAGGAATACAATTGGGCTGAGTGTAGCTCATGGACTTGGTTGTTGGACTTATTTCATTCATCGGCCTAT